>NW_006922011.1:913980-915100 GCF_000298275.1 Orycteropus afer afer | reverse complement strand
ATACAAAATAAAGGCCAAATTCTTTCATCTGAATTCAACTATTTACAATTTGATGTCACTGGTCAGGTTTCATCTCTTACTAATGTCCCCTGCCATATGCTCCAGTCACACCACCCTCCTCATCCTTAAGATGCAGATGACCATGCACCAAGACCACCAAGATGAGTAAGATAGGTTTCAACTACCAAGAACCACAACTGTTGGGGAACACAAGGAAAAAAAAGAACTTAATGATATTTAGCAATAAAGGATGTGATATAAAATACAAATTGAATACAAAAAGGTAAGTTATTTATTCAAACTACTAAAATCAGAGAAGCTTTCTATAAAAAAAATAAGTAGGTGTTCATGGACTAAAGAATAATGTTTAACACTTAAGTAACACTTAATATATATGCCAGATTCTATTCCAAGTGATTTACATATATTAACTGATTTAATCCATTTTCTTAGATGATGAAATTAGAGACAAAAAGAGTTTAAGTAAAACAAACATAATAATAATAATAATTGCTATTGTTTTTTGAATGCTTAAACATGCCATTCAACGTCCAAAGCACTGAAAAGGAACAAAATGGAATCGAGGCTTTAGTGAAAAAAGCAATGGGAGAGATGGCAACTACTTCATTTTGTAACTCCTCTGGTAGATTTTAACCCCAAGAGATTCTTTCCTAAAACAAGATGCATTTAATTACCCATATAGTTATAAATTAAAAAAAAAAAATTAAGCAAAATTATAAATTTAAAAATTAATTAAAAATTTAAAAAAAATTAAGCAGAAGTATGCTTTACCCAGTTTTCTGACCAGCCTTAACTGATTTATTCAACAAATGCCTATTCACTACCTCCCCTTCATACCAGAATCACAGAAAACAGGTGGGATTATATTAAGGTTCAAACTGGTGCAGAGAAAGCTACAGTCTAGAGTGCTCTCAGACACATAAGCATAGAGGAAAGAGCTGCAACTGTGGGGAGACATTCATGCCAGCAGAATCTGGACAGGTACCAAACGCAGAGTCAATAGGTATAGAAAAGGAGGTGGCGGCAATGGGACAGGAATCAGAACAATTAAGTCATATATATATTAAACAGCTGAGCCAGATCTTTTATTCCTCCTACA
>NW_006922011.1:909994-913730 GCF_000298275.1 Orycteropus afer afer | reverse complement strand
TATATATATATATATACACATCAAACTTCAGAAGGAAGGTTGGGCAATCTATTTCCGTAGTGATACTACCTCGACAACCCAAGGAGGGGTCGCTATGAGTCAGATCTGACTCAATGGCACATAACAACAACAACAACAAGATACACCAAACTTACCACTATTGAGTCGATTCTCACTGAGAGTGACCCCCATCAGGTTTCTAAGGCTATAAATCCTTACGGAAGCAGACTGCCTCATCTGTCCTCTGCAGAGCAGCAGGTGGGTTCAAACCACAACTCTCTAGTAAGCAGTCAAATGCATTAACCATAACACCACCACAGCTTCTTTTATTCCCCTTCATAAATAGACAGTCTAGTGGCAACAAAGTTGATTTCTAAAACCGTATCTGATTTTTAGAAAAATTCAACCACCTACCTGGAAAATATTAGAGCATTTCATGCTCCATTGTTGTTGTTGTTAGGTGAAGTAGAGTTGGCTCTGACTCATAGGGACCCTATGTACAACAGAAACACTGACCAGTCCTGAGCCAGCCTCACAATCCTTGCTTTACCTGAGCCCATCATTGCATCCACAGTGTCAATCCATTTTGTTGAGGGTCTTCCCCTTTTTCACTGACCCTGCATTTTACCAAGCATGATAGCCTTCTCCAGCCAATGGTCCCCTCCGACAACATGACCAAAGCACATGAGATGAACTCTGGCCGTTTTTGCTTCCAAAGAGCATCACAGCTGAACTTCTTCCAGGACAGACATGTTTGTTCTTCTGGCAGTCCATGGCACTGTCAGTATTCCTCACCAACATCACAACTCAAAAGCATCAACTCTTCTTCAGTCTTCTTTATTCACTGTCCAGCTTTCACATGCATATGAGGCTACTGAAAATACCATGGCTTGGGTTAGGTGTACCTTAGTCTTCAAAGAAACATCTTTGCTCTTCAGCACTTTAAAGAAGCCTTTTGCAGCAGGTTTGCCCAGTGCAATATGTCACCTGATTTTTTGACTGCTGCTTCCATTGGTGTTGATTGTGAAACCAAGCAATATGAAATCTTTGACAACTTCAATCTTTTCTCCATTTATTGTGATGCTGCTTATTGGTCCACTGTAGGGATTTTTGTTTTCTTGATGTTGAGGTGTAATCCATACTGCAGACTATAGTCTTTATTCTTCAACAGTAAGTGCTTCAAGTTATCTTCACTTCTGTGAAAAGATGAACTAAAGAGATAAAATAACTTTGCTTTTCAATCTGTGACTAGTAATATACCATAAAAAGAAAACTTTCTTTTAAAAATCTAATCTATCTACGTATGTGTCTCTCCATCAATCTACCATATCTGTGTTATGTGTCTATCATCTTCATAAAGCATATGGATATTTTATATCTGGCACAGTATCTGTCACTTGAAAAATACACAGAGATACAAAAATAAATTATCGTTCACCCTAAAGTTTATTTTCACTTTGTCTATCATAACGGCTAAGTGCAAAGACTTATTAGGTCTCTAATAATATTTTGCCTAAATTCTCAAAAATGATCAGTTTATATAAATTGGAATGTTATGGGACCCTTCAACTGTCCTGAAGAAGCAAACCAGGAGTATTTCTTGCCATCTACAGATTAGGAAACAAGTCCTCAGCCATGAACACATGGACTGGGTAACTCTCTCTAGGAAAATATTTACACCAACTTTCCAATTATTCCACTTCCATGAGAAAAATTACATCACTTATAACAAAGGAAAGAAAATAAGAATGTGAGAAGCTTTATTGCCTTATATCTCAGAATATGATCAAAAGAATAAAGTGACATCATCACTATTTTATAATTTCTCTTTTTAGAAAATTGAGGATGAACCTTTTTTAGATATTCCAAAAAAGAAGGAAAAGTTGTCATTAACTTGTCATTTCTATTATATATATATATAGTGTTTGTTTGCAAAAGAATAAAACACTGCTTGCATAGATAACATACAAACAAAACAAAGAAAACGAAAATCGTGGTCAAGGCACTCCAACATACAATCACCAATTAAATATAAACACAAAAACATCACAATGCCTCTGAGACAACAGAGCATCACAGTCCACACAATGAAGCAAGATAAAGTAGGAGGAACAAGGGACCAGGATACAGACCCAAAACACATTCCTGAGAAAGACACAGCATTGGAACTCCTTGATAAGGAATTCAAAAGAATTATATTTAGGTATCTTCAATGGATTGAGAGACAGATCAAGGAAACAACTGAAAACATTGCGGAAAACACAGAGAAAATCCTACAACAGTTTCAAAAGACAATACAAGAACAAAATGACAAAATCAATGAAAAATTAGAAACGATACAAAATCTACACACAGAAATCCAGAAGAGTAATACTAAATTTTCATTAGGAGATAAGACATTGAATGGACAAAGGAGCAGAACTGAATCAATGGAAGACAGAATTAGTGAGAGCCAGGACAAGAACAGATATGTGCACACCCATGTTTACTGCAGCACTATTTACAACAGCAAAGAGATGGAAACAACCTAAGCACCCATCAACAGAAGAATGGTTAACCAAACTATGGTATATACACACAATGGAATACCATGCAACACTAAAAAATAATGTAGAATCTGCAAAACACCACATAACATGGATGAACTTGTAGGACATCATGTCGAGTGAAATAAATCACAGAAGGACGAATATAGTGTTAGTTCATTATTGTAGAAAGTCAAGAAAAGGTTTATATATGGAAGGAAACTTTGTTTGTTGGTTACCAAGTGTGGGAGAGGAGTGGGGGGAATATATATATGTATCATGAATTGACATGCCACTTATCAAAAAAAAAAAAAAAAATGGGTGAAGAGGATGTGAACAGATTCTTCACCAAAGAAAGTATTCAGGTGGCTCACAAATACCTGAAGAAATGTTTCTGATCATTAGCCACTAGAGAAATGCAAATCAAAACAACAAGATATCATCTCACCCAGCATTCACAACAAAGTTCACAAAAACAGAAAACAACAAATTCTAGTGTGAGGCCTGGATCCTAAGGAATGTGAGGCCTGAGTCCTAATGCCCTCCAGGTAATTCTTTAACCAGGAGTCTTTAGTGTGAAGCCTGAGTCCTAAGGAATGTGAGGCCTGAGTCCTAATGCCCTCCAGGTAATTCTTTGACCAGAAGTCCTTAGTGCCAGGGATTCCAGCACGTCCCCCATGCCTCAGGGCTTTACCTCAAACCCCCTCCTTCTCTACCCTCTAGCAACAACCAATCATTTGTACCCCTTTGCCTTAGTGTTACTCCACCCTATATTTTCCCTATAAAAATGTAATAGTAGGAGAGCACGGGGTCTTTGGCCCAAACCGCTGCGTCGGTATAAGCTGAGACCCTAGCTCGAGCTAGCAAATAAACTTTCCTTTTGCTTTTGCATTATCGAGTCAGTGGTAGCTTCCTCGCACCGACACTCCTTTCAGGAACTGAGTCCAACACTAGTAAGTATGGAGAGACTTACTTACCCTCATACACTGCTGGTGGGACTGTAAAATGGTACAACCACTGTGGATAGCAGTACAGTGCTTCCTTAAGAAGTTGGATATAAAAATACCATATGATCCAGGTGTATAGTAGAGCTGACAAGGGGCAAGGTTATGGTCATTGCTTGGTCACAGCCAGCTACCCAGAGCGACCGAGTAGTTGATCCTGCAGGCTTAGGACCATAGTCGCAGGGGACATCAAGCTCAATTGGCATA
>NW_006922011.1:898041-909494 GCF_000298275.1 Orycteropus afer afer | reverse complement strand
TATGGAGGGATGGACACTGGGAAGAGGTAACTATGGGGAGGAAGTGGGAGGGAAGCTGTTGCATTGTAAATTTTGGTCAATGACATGAGACAAAGTATATTATGTGAACTGCTGTATGAAAAGTGAATTTACTCTGTAAATCTTAACCCAAATCAAAATAAAATTAAAAAAAAATAATACCATATGATCTAGCAATCCTAGGACTAAATATATATCCTAGAAAAATAAGAGCCATAACATGAACATATATATACATACCCATGTCCATCACATCATTATTCACAATAATAAAAAGATGGAAATAACCTAAGGTCCATCAGCTGATGAATGGATAAATAAACTATTCCACACAATGAATACTAAACAATATTAAAGAGTAACAATGAATCTGCAAAACACCTCAAAACATGGATGGTCTAAGAGAATATTATGCTCAGTGAAATAAGTCAATCACAAAAGGACAAATACTGTATGACCACTATTGTAAAAAGTTAACTAAAGGTTTTGTGGTGTAGTGAGTTGCATGGTATAGCTCTTCTAGCCAGTCTTTGTGATTCCCACCGGATTACTTGGTGGGACCATACAAGTACACATCAACTTGCCTGGGCAGCTGGTAGTAGTTATTTCCTATAATGAGACTGGCAATTAACTCCATGGTGGAATTTGCCATAAGCAATTGAGTAGCTGCTAGATCATATGGTAGCTGCTGTTGCATTATGGGGATTGCAATGAATGTAACAAAACAGATTGCCAAAGTCATCCACCTAGGCTATGCAGCATGAAGTAATCTTCTGAGAAAGTTCACACTCTCTCTCAGTATGTATGTACCATAGTTTGGTTATCCATTCTTCTGTTGATGGGCGCTTAGGTTGTTTCCATCTCTTTGCTGTTGTAAATAGTGCTGCAATGAACATGGGTGTGCACACATATCTGTTCTTGTCCTGGCTTTCACTAATTCTGTCTTCCATTGATTCAATTCTGCTCCTTTTCCCATTCATTGTCTTATCTACTTCTGAAAATTTAGTATTACTCTTCTGGATTTCTGTATGTAGATTTTGTATCGTTTCTAATTTTTCATTGATTTTGTCATTTTGTTCTTGTATTGTCTTTCGAAACTGTTGTAGGGTTTTCTCTGTGTTTTCCGCAATGTTTTCAGTTGTTTCCTTGATCTGTCTCTCAATCCGTTGAAGATACCTAAATATAATTCTTTTGAATTCCTATCAGGGAGTTCCAATGCTACATCTTCCTCAGGGATGTTTTTTGGGTCTGTGTCCTGGTCCCTTGTTTCTCCTGCTTTATCTTGCTTCTTTGTGTGGACTGTGATACTCTGTTGTCTCAGAGGCATTGTGACGTTTTTGTGTTTATATTTAATTAGTGATTCTATGTTGTTTTTCTGTTGTGCACAGGGTCACTGTAAGTCAGAAATGACTTGACAGCACCTTACAACAGCAACAATCTCCACCTATATATTAATATGTTGCTGCAAATACATATGGGAGCTCTGGTGGTGTAGTGCCTAAGGCATTTGACCGCTAACCAGAAAGCTGGCAGTTCAAGCCCACTAGCCACTTCTCAGAAGGAAGACTGGGCAATCTACTCCCATAGAAATATCACCTCGGAAACCCAATGAGGGGTGCCTACATGACTGTAGTAGAGCATATGGGGCAAAGTCAGAAAACCTATTAGTTATAACAAAACACCTTTAGGAAATGAGTCACTGGGCATGGGGGGCACAGGATCATAATCTTGGGGAATACTAAGGTCAATTAGTATAACATAGTCTACAAAGATAATGTTCTACATTCTACTTTGGCAGAACAATTTGTCCAGAGAGAGAGGTAGGAAGGCAGGAAGGACTGGTAAGGAAGGACAAAGGGATGGTAGGCACAGGAAGGAAGCAGAAAGAGTGCTGTTGCATTATGGGGATTGCAATGAATGTAACAAAACAGAATGTGTATGGATTGTTAAATGGATGCTAATTTGCTCCGTAACTTTCACCCAAATCATAATTTAAAAAATTTTTTTAAAAAGCCTTGTTTCCTATCAATCTGCATTCTGATCCTTTACCTGTCTTCCCTCTTTCAATAAGCTACACCACCAGCTGTTCATGAAAAATGTCTGAGCATCATCGTTTCATCTTTGTGAGGACGTGCCACATTTAACCACCAGCAAGTTGAAGTGTTTACCTGAAAAATACAGTATTCCAAATCAAGCCACTTTTCTCCATCTCCATCACCACCAGCCTCCTAACTGGTGTCCTGCTACCATACTTGCTCCTTATAATTCATTTTCCACACAGCAGTCATAAGGTATGATTTCCTGTTTTACACACTATGTTTATTCAATTATTTCCCTAAACCTTCACAAACAACATCAGGCCCTTATGCCCACATAGCCTTGTCCAGGTGGTCTCTCCCTGACTCAAACTTCATCACCTACCACTTTCCTCCTACACTCTAGCCACACTGGTCCTCTCTCTGTCCCTCCAACACACTACACTTATCTTTGCCTCACAATACCCACTCCTAATTATTATATGGGGGCTCTGATAATATAGTGCCTAAGGCACTTGACTGCTAACCACAAAGCTGGCGGTTCAAACCCACCAGCCACTCCTCGGAAAGAAGGTTGGGCAATATACTTCCATAGTGATACCGCCTCAGAAACCCAAGGAGGGGTCGCTATGAGTCAGGTCCGACTCAATGGCACACAACAACAACAACAATTTTTATATGGCTCCATTCTTCTCACCATTCAGGCCACAGTTCAAATGTCATTCCTCATAGAAGTCTGCTCTGTACATGATATTCTCTTTCATATCCCTCTAGTTTCTCTGCAACATTTACCACTACCATAGATTATCTCCTTTATTTGTTAATTTGTTAAGTCCCACTTACTTGAAGGAGCCCTGGTAGCATAGTGTCTAAGGCCCTTGATTGCTAACCAGAAGGCTGGCAATTCAAACCCACCAGCCACTCCTTGGAAGGAAGGTTGGGCAATTTACTTCCATAGTGATACTGCCTTGAAAACCCAAGGAACAGTCACTATGAGTCAGTCCGACTTGACGGCACATAACAACAACAACAACTTAATTGAACATGAACTCCACTGTGAGCAGATTCAATCTAAAACAAGATCTTTCATTTTCATCTAATCAAACATGTCACCTTTCCATCATGACTTCAGAATCTCCTGTCTTGCACACTATGGTTATTCAATTATTCCTCTAATTTTTTCTATTATTTCCATTTTTCATTCATTTAGGTATTCAACCTATTTGGGATTAATTTTTATATACTTGAGAAACAGGGGTAAGCTACTGTATAAAGGTCAAATGCTTCTATATCCCCTCTCTTTCTATAGTTCCAATCTCCAGCTGATGATTCTATCCACTATGCCCCCTGACCCAAAAATCCTAATGGACCTTTCAGGAACATTATGCTTGAAATGCACTTCCCCATCTCCTAATGAACCCCTATCATTCCTTAAAACCCCAGTCCTAATGTCATCTTTCCTTGCAGGCATTTCTTGACCTCATTTCTTTCTTTAAATTTCCATTCTAATATCCCTCTACTTTATAATCTATAGTACCTGCCTCGTAAGTATTGTGACTTGGTACTTAAACTCAGAACAAATGCTAAAACCAAAACCAAATTATAAAGAAACGGGAAAAAGAGGGCAGATCAATCAGGAACAGCGACACTAAGCACTTTTCATCGATACCACAAATCTTCTCATCTAAGGACTTGAACCGCTCCAATCTAGTTTTCCTGCTTTCAAAAGCAAAGCCGGTCGAGCCGGAGCAGAGGACTGGAGAGAGCAGCCGACGCCTCTTAGACTCACCTGTTCGCCGCGCCGCAACCTCTGGTCCGAAGCTTGACTTCCTGGCTTACTCTCCTGCGAAGCTGTGGGGTTCGGTCCCCACTGAAGCTGCGGTTGCAGGATGTAAGAGAAGCGCGACCCGCTCTCTACCCAGTGTCCGAAGCCAGACGTCCTGTGACCCGGATGTTGATATGCCACCTGCCCCGGAAACGGTGGCGAGAGGCCTACGGGGACCGAGGTGGTGTTGCCCGGCTCTCCGGAAGGAGACGTGGCGGCGGTTGGGCCCCCGGCTCCGTTTGCTCTTTGTAGCCCCGCCGCCTCCTCCTCCTCCTCCTCCTTCTCCTCCTCCTCTCTGTGGACAGAGGAGGTTGTGGCGGCAGCTGGAGAAAGCAGCGGCGGAGGATGGAGGAAGGAGGCGGCGGTGCGCGGAGCCTGATACCCGGCGGGCCGGTGTTACTAGTCCTCTGCGGTCTCCTAGAGGCGTCCGGCGGCGGCCGAGCGCTCCCCCCGCTCAGCGATGACATCCCTTTCCGAGTCAATTGGCCTGGCACCGAGTTCTCTCTGGTCAGTACTCTGCGATCCCCGCTGCCTCCCTCCTTTCCTGGCACTCAGGGTTCGGCCCTTACACTCAGTACTCTTTTTATTTCCCCCCGGAACCTGCCTTACAGGGTCATGCCTCCTACTCTAATCCAAAAGTTCATTTACATTGCGTTTATTCACTCAGCAAGTATTTTTGAGTACTATGTTAGGCATCAGCAAGTATTCTTGAGTACTACGTTAGGCGTGGTGGATCCAGCGGTCACCTGTTCTTTAAGTCTGTCTCCCTAGACTTTGCTTCCCAACACTCCCACCCTGTGGAAGAAGCATTCTTAGAACCATGTCAGACGTACACGTTCATCTTCTCTGTGGAAAAAGAACTGCCAGTCATTCTTCACCATCAATGTGACACATCATCTCACCGTCAGTGTTACACACCACCCTGCCCACACAACGGTACTACTGCAGAATGGTGTTCATTTTCTCATATTCGTTTTCGTTTTATGTACACACTTTTACGTGTAGCACCAGAGGAAGCCTTTTCCTTCAGAGTTGTTTCTGAAAGGACTATTTGGCCTGTGGCATGTTAACGACCCCTAAGCAGTATCTCTTTGACAGCGTTGATGTATTATAACCGGTCTCTCAGAACATGTATTTTATTACCAGTTTTCCTATATTGAGGAACATTCATATCCTCATGGGAATGAATGAATATTTGCAGTTCTTTGAGGAGGAGACTACTGAAACATCTTCATATGCAGCTAGCAGGCCAATAAAAGCAGTAAAATTGTTCTTTTGTGATGCTTGCCTTACAATAGTTAATTCATGTATTTAAAAATGAAGTTCTGGAAAATGTAAAAAAAAAAAAATTTAATGTTTTAACGCAGTTACCTAGAATAATTCAACTTGGGACATTCTTGTATTGTTAAATTATTATTTCTTTAACACCATGATGTCCAAACAGAAGATTTAACAGGATAATGGGTGTCATCATTACCAAAATAGCTCTTCGTTTGCAGATGTTAGTTTTTATATTTCACACCTGGTTTGTTTACAGCCTTCTATTTTCAGTTCTCCCCTTCTTGAAGTTAAGTAGTTCTCAAATTTGTTTAGGTGAATGTTTCTCTGGGAAGCCAGGGTTATCTTTGCATTATGCCATGAAGTATTAATATATTAAAATACCTATATAAAATTTTGTTATAAAACTTAGGCAGACTTGGGGAGAGAATACTTTTGTCCAACTTTGTTGTTGTATTCAACATGCACACTTGGAAGGACTTGGAACGATCGTGACAGTTAAAGATTATAGTCATTAGAATTTTTTCTTCCTGGATGTGTTTTGTTTTTTAATATGCAGTGTAAAAACCTGCAAAAGCCAGAGCCAGTATAAGGCAGAAACCTGTCAGAGAAGGTAAACTCAAATATTTTCCGCTAAAACGAGCAATAGAAAAGTGGTAAAACTGCACTCTGTCAAAGGCAGAAAACTAGCAAGACCTGGAAAAACAAGGTAGTCCTGTCGACTCTGCTATCACATGTTTATGTGTGTTTGTATGTACAGGCATACCTCAGAGATACTAAGGGCTCAGATCCAGACCACTGCAATAAAGTGAAAATCACGATAAAGGGAGTCACCAATTTCTTGGGTTTCCCAGTGAATGTAAAAGTTACATGTATACTACACTGTAATCTATTAAGTGTGCAATAGCTTTATGAAAAGTTTGAATACTTCGAGAATTACCAACATGTGACACAGAAACGCAAAGTGAACACATGCTTTTGGAAAAATAGCACTGATAGACTTGCTTGACACAAGGTTGCCACACACCTTCAATTTGTAAAAAACATAATATCTGTGCAGCATAATAAAGTGAAGTACAATAAAATGAGGTATGCCTCTGTTTGTGTGTATGTGTATAAATGTTGCATTGCCAAAAAAATAATTTAAAATGAAATTTCAAAAAAATTAATTGATATGAAGGAATTGGATAGCATACTTTAAGACTGAGATCTCTTTTCAAGCAGCAAATGCCAGTGCCAGAAAGAAAACTGAATGACAGTCTGGTAGTTACCTCTAGAAATTATATACCTCTATAAGTTACCAGCTTATAGAATGGTAATTTAACAGGGTGACATTATCAGCACACTGTTTTATATAACGAAGCCGCACATATGTACATTTTCCACCAAAAGTACAGTAAGGAGATACATACATATATGTGTGTGTGTGTGTTTGTGTATGTTTGTTTGTATCTTAAGGAGCTCTGGTAGCATAGTGCCTAAGGCACTTGACTGCTAACCAGAAGGCTGGCGGTTCAAACCCACCAGCCACTCCTCGGAAGGAAGATGGGGCAATCTGCTTCCATAGTGATACTGCCTCGGGAACCCGAGGAGGGGTCGCCATGAGTCGGGTCCAACTTGACTGCACATAACAACAGCAACATGTATCTTAAATATTTTTTAAATATTAAATATTAAATATGGAGTACTTTTAAATATATGTAAATTCCTTTCAGTTTTTCGCTTCAGTTTCTTCTTGTGCTTTAAATTAAAAAAACTCTAGTGGTACAGTGATTAAAACATTTGGGTGCTAATCAAAAAGTGGGTGGTTTGACCCTACCAGCCATTCCACAAGAGAAAGATGAAGCACTCTGCTTCTGTACAAATAAAAGCTTTGGAAACCTTATGGGTCAGTTCTACTCTGTCCTGTCGGGTCATTGTGAGTCAGAATCAACTCAGTGCAGTGGTTTTGGTTTGGTTTTGAGTACTTTAAATTTTTACATATGTTGTTGCTGTTAGGTGTCATCAAGTCAACTCCCATTCATAATGACCCCAGGTACAATAGAATGAAACATTGACCCATCATGCGCCAGCCTAACAATCCTTCCTATACTTGAGTCCATCGTTGCAACCACTGTGTCACCCCATCTGTTGAAGGTCTTCCCCTTTTTCACTGACCCTCCTCTTTACCAAGCATGGTATCCTTTTCCAGGGAATGATCTCTTCTGACAACATGACCAAAGTAGGTAAGACAACATCTGGCCATTCTCACTTCCAAGGAGCATTCCAGTTGTACTTCTTCCAGGACAGATTTGTTCATTCTTCTGGCAGTCCATGGTATTTTCAGTATTCTTTGCCAACACCATAGTTCAAAGGCATTAAATTAACTCTTCTTCTGTCTTCCTTATTCATTGTTCAGCTTTCACACATGTATGTTGTTGTTGTTAGGTGCCTTCAGGTCGGCTGTGATTCATAGCAACCCTATGTACAACTGAACAAAACACTGCCCAGTCCTATACAAGCCTCACAATCCATGTTATACCTGAGCCTATCATTACAGTCACTGTGTCAGTACATCTCATTGAGGGCCTTCCTCTTCTTCACTGACCCTCCACTTTACCAAGTATGATATCCTTCTCTGGGGAGTGGTCCCTTCTGACAACATGACCAAAATAAGTAAGACAAAGTCTGGCCATTCTTGCTTCCGAGAAGCATTCCAGCTGCACTTCTTCTGGAACAGATATGCTAGTTCTCTGGCAGTCCATGGTACTTTCATTATTCTTCACCAACACCACAACTCAAAAGCATCAACTCTTCTTTGGTCTTCCTTATTCATTGTCCAGCTTTCACATGCATATGGGGCAATTGAAAATACCGTGGCTTAGGTTAGACAAACCTTAGTCCTCAAAGTGACATCTTTGCTCTTCAACACTTTAAAGAGATCTTTTGCAGCAGATTTGCCCGGTGCAATGTAATAGCTGATTTCTTGACTGGTGCTTCATTGGTATTGAGTGTGGAACCAAGTAAAATGAAATCTTTGACAACTTCAAGCTTTTTTTCCATTTGTCATGATGCTCTTATTGGCTCTGTTGTGAGGAGTTTCATTTTCTTTATATTGAACTGTGATCCATACTGCAGATTGTAGTCTTGAATAATCATCAGTAGTGCTTCAAGTGATCTTCACTTTCAGCAAGCAAGGTTGTGTCGTCTGCATATTACAGGTTGTTAATGAGTCTTCCTCCAATCCTGATACCACATTCTTACTCATATAGTCCAGCTTCTCAGATTATTTGCTCAGCATACAGATTAAATACGTATGGTGAAAGGATACAACCTTTATGCACACCCTTCTTGATTTTAAATCATGCAGTATCCCCTTGTTCTGTTCAAACAGCAGCCTCCTGGTCTATGTACACATTCCTCATGAGCACAATTAAGTGTTCTGGAATTCCCATTCTTTACAATGTTATCCATATTTTGTTATGATCAATACAGTTGAATGCCTTTGCATAGTGTAAAAGTACAAATAAACATCTTTCTCGTGGCCTTTGCTTTCAGCCAAGATTCATCTGACATCAGCAATGATATCCATCATTCCATGTCCTCATGTATTGTTACATACATAATGTATGTAATAAGATAGAATATTGCATTCATATGTATACATGTACATATAGATGTAATACTTTATTGCACTTTTGTTGAAAATGTACACAGCAAAACGTGTGTGTGTGTGTGTGTGTGTGTGTGTTTAATAAAAAGTGTGGTGATATGCCACCCTGATAAATTCCCGTCCTATGATCTGGTAACTTTAATGCTTTTTTATAGGTTACTGCCAGACTGTCACTCAGTTTTCTTTCTGGCACTGGCATTTGCTGCCTGAAAAGAGATCCCTTCTTAGTATATGCAGTACCAACCTTTCACTATCTGTCAATTTAATTTATTTTGAATTTTAATTTTTAATTATTTTATGATAATACAACATAATCTAAGATTTGGGGAATAATTTTTTTTTTCATTTTTAGTTACTTTGAAAAGAATCTGTAAATATTTTTCTATGAATTGCAAAAATAATTTGTGCTCCAGAAGTAAAAATAGCCACTAAAGTTCTTGTCATTAGTCTTCCCCCCTACACACACTACTTCTATAATTGTAGGCTGCCTTTCCTATTTTATTTTATTGACACAACTGCCCTCCTCACCTGGTGCTGCCATTTTCTTTTATGTGCCAGTTGGTTGAACATTTATGTATAGCTGAACAGCTGTATGAACTAGGTTATGGTTATTGGTTACATCTGAAAATGGAAGAGACTGGATTAGAAGATCTGTACATTTTTTTAGCTTTAAATTTTTCTATAGTTTATTTTCCCATCCATATTAATCAAAACAATGTATAATATTTTACCCAAATCACAGTAAAAAGTTATTTTTAAAATAAAAAAAGCAATATATAATCTTTTAAAATCTTCCTTTCACGTTTACTTAGAAAAGGTACTAATTTCTGTCTACTTCTATTGTTAATGTATAGAAAAACATTACCTCAGAAAAGCATTCCCACTAAAAAATCTCCCAAACACTGCACCTGGGAAGAACAATGACATACATTGACCAGTTCTGCCACTGAGTGTGTTTGCAGCTTTTCTCAGGGTAGTTCTGCTTCTCATCCTCTAACTTTCTTAATTTCTCCAGAACCGTGTCAAACGTGAGGAGTTTCTCCCTTGCCAAGGTATATTTAAAGTTCTTTAATCTTAAAGTACCCCACCTCCATTGATTGTTGTTGTTGTTGTGTGCCGTCGAGTCGGACCCAACTCATAGCGACCCCTCCTTGGGTTTCCGAGGCAGTATCACTATGGAAGTAGATTGCTCCATCTTCCTTCCGAGGAGTGGTTGGCGGATTTGAACCGCCAGCCTTCTGGTTAGCAGTCAAGTGCCTTATCCACTATGCTACCAGAGCTCCATTGATTAGTTTTGTTATATTAAAATTTGATTTTATATCAAATCTAATAAATAATACCCTCCATGCTCCCCAGAAATGGTTACGGTATCATATTTGGTCTGAGGATAAGTGAGTTCATAAATGTAAAGCACTTAAAATGCTATTGGCATATAGCTAATATACCTGTACTTGGTGCTGTTTTTGTTTTATGTTATTTTATTGCATTGGGAACTAACACATTGCCGTAATTTGCATTTATGTTTAAGATCATTAAAAAAAAAAAAAACACCTCACTGCCTTGGAGTCAGTTCCAACTCATAGCGATCCCCATTGGGTTTCTGAGGTGGTAAAGCTTTACAGAAGTAGATTGCCCCATCTTCCTACCAGATTGGCTAGTGGGTTTGACCCACCATCCTACTGGTTAGCAGTCAAATGCCTTAGGCACTCTGCCACCAGAATCCTTGTTTAATATTATCCTTGTTGTTGTTGTTGTTATGTGCCGTCGAGTCAGCCCTGACTCATAGCGACACCTCCTTGGGTTTCCGAGGCAGTATCACTTCGGAAGTAGGATTGCCCAACCTTCCTTCCGAGGAAGGGTTTGAACTGCCAGCCTTCTGGTTAGCAGTCAAGTGCCTTAGCCACTATGCTACCAGAGCTCCCAATATTATCCTAGTACCAAATAGTACTGATTTTATTACATAAGGTTAAGAGTTGTTACTGTTAAACTGAGAAAAGAACAGGGGTACTTAATAAAAAGTGATTCTTTCCTTGCCAGGGATGGCTGTTGTTGTTAGGTGCTGTCAAGTAGTTTCTGAGTTACAGCAACCCTGTGTACAGCAGAACGAAACACTGCCCGATCCCACACCAGCTCCACGATTCCTGGTATACTTGAGTCCATCATCGCAGCCACCGTGTCAGTCCATCTCGTTGAAGGCCTCCCTCTTTCGTCGACCTTCCACCCTACCAAGCATGACATCCTTCTCCAGGGAATGGTCCCTTCTGACAAACATGACCAAAATAAGTGAGACGAAGTCTGGCCATTCTTGCTTCCAAGGAGCATTTTGGGTGCACTTCCTCCAGGACAGATCTGTTAGTTCTTTTAGCAGTCCATGTACTTTCAGCATTTTTCACCAGCACCACAACTCAAAAACATCAACTCTTTTTCATTCTTCCTTATTCATCATCCAGCTCGCACATGCATACCAGGCGATTGGAAATATCATGGCTTGTGTCAGGCTCACCTTAGTCCCCAAGGAGACATCCTTGATCCTCAGCACTTGAGACAGTTCCTCTGTGGTTGACTTTCCCAATGCTACACGTCGTCTAATGTCCTGACTGCTGCTTCCATTGGCATCAATTGTAGAACCAAGCAACGTGAATTC
>NW_006922011.1:887498-895351 GCF_000298275.1 Orycteropus afer afer | reverse complement strand
CTCATACCACCCTTACCTGGGTCCCTGTGGCTGACTCCTCCTCTGTCTGGATTCCTGGCTTTTTATCCCCTTTCTCCCACTCTCCCGCCCTGCTGCTTAGGGCTTGCCTGAGTTCCCTCTCCTCTCCTGGATCCCTGCAGCTGACTGCTCCTCTGTCTGGGTCCCTGGCTTTTAATCCCCTTTGTCCCACTCTCCCACCCTGCTGCTTTGGTGTGCCTGAGTTCCTTTTAATCCCCTTTCTCCTGCTCTCCCACCCTGCTGCTTTGGGCATGCCTGAGTTCCCTCTCCTCTCCTCCATCCCTGCAGCTAAATACTGCAATGCTAATGGCTAAGCTCTTGACAGTTAAAGCCCATCAGTGGCTCTATGGAGAAAATCTTGGTGATCTGCTCCCATAAATATTACAGCCTAGTAAGCTCTAGGGGGCAGTTCTAGTCTGTTGTATAGGGTCGCTATAAGTCAGAATTGACTCAGTAGCACACAACAACAACAACATAAGAGAAAAGTGATGAGAGGAATAAATTATCATAGGACTCACAATCGTGTGAAAGCTTCTGCCTTAGTAGTTAGTGTTGCATTGGCTACACAAGCAGTGGTTTATTTTTAGTAAAATATTATAAGCTATATTAATTGAAATGTTCCTTTGAATTATATTGGTTCATATTTGATTTGTGAATTTGTTTGGTTTCATGGTGTAGAAAACTTTAAAGGAAGTTTTATTGCTATGTACCAGAGGTCAGCAAACTATAGTGGTAAGCTGGCCTACCACCTGTTTTTGTAATAGTTTTATGGAACACAACCACACCCATCTGTTTATATGTTGTTTGTTCATTTTCCAGCTACAATGGCAGAGTTGAGTAGTTGCAGCAGAGACCATATGGCCACAGAGCTTAAAATATTTACTATCTGGTCCTTTACAGAGGAGCTCAGGTGGCAAAGTGGTTAAAGCATTTGCCTGCTATCAAAAAGATTGGTGGTTCAAACCTACCTGCTGCTCCATGGGAGAAAAATGAGGCAGTCTGCTTCTGTAAAGATTACAACCTTAGAAACCCAATAGGTCAGTTTTACTCTCTTTATAGGGTCAGTTTGAGTTAGAAACAACTCGGTGGCAGTGGGATTGGTTTTGGTTTAGTCCTTGACAGAAAGTTTGCAGGCCCTTGATATATACTTAACTAATAATATAGTTTTAAATATTGAGTTAGCCTAGAGGATCCATAGTAACTTTTTTAAAAGGAATTTATCCTTGTTACTCAAATATGTGCCTAAGGCATTTTACTGCTAACCAGAAGGCTGGGCGGTTCAAACCCACCAGCCACTCCTCAGAAGGAAAATTGGGCAATCTACTTGCATAGTAATATTTTCTAGGAAACTCAAGGAGGGGATGCTGTAAGTCGGATCTGACTCAAAGGCAGTGACTTAAGGGTTTTTTTTAATTATTATTCAAATATGAAATATACTACATTATATTATGGTCAAGTACCCCATCCAAGAAAAGAGTACATTTGTAAAGTGCTATGGATTCTCACATGTTGTTGTTGTTATGTGCTGTCGAGTCGGCCCCGACTCATAGCGACCTCTCCTTGGGTTTCCGAGGCAGTATCACTATAGATACACATAACAACAAAAAATCAGTATGGAAGTAGATTGCCCCATCTTCCTTCCAAGGAGTGGCTGGTGGGTTTGAACCGCCAGGCTTCTGGTTAGTAGTCAAGTGCCTTAGGCACTATGCTACCAGAGCTCCTTATGGATTCTCACATACAGATGGTAATTGTTAGTAATAAGTATTATTATTAAGTGTAATACTTAGTATTACTAAGGTATAATAAGTATTTAGTGGTTGCATATGTGGACATTCATTTCCTCAGTGCTTTTTACTGCTATTTCATCTTCAGCCTGTTATTTTATTACTACTTGTTTTTTATGCTCCAAACTTTCTGTTCTTTTTTTTTTACTTCATATTATACAAAACCAAAAAAACCAAACTCACTGCCATTGAGTCACTTCCGACTCATAGCAACCCCTCTTTGAGTTTCCAAGGCAGTATCTCTATGGAAGTAGATTGCCCAGCCTTCCTTCCGAGGAGTGGCTGGTGGGTTTGACCCACTGACATTCTGGTTAGCAGTCAAATGCCTTAGGTACTACATCACCAAAGCTTCTTCATTTTGTCCTTAAAACTATGTAAAATCTATTCTTTGCCTTTGAAAATATGTTTTTTCATTTACCTCAAGTAGACACACGCCCTAGAGAGAACAATCATGGGAGAATGAAGGGCTGCTTATGCACAGGGAGATAGCTCAGGGTGCAGAAGAGTATGAAGGGATGGACACTGGGAGGAGGTAACTATGGGGAGGAAGTGGGAGGGGAGCTGTTGCATTGTAAATTTTGGTCAATGACGTGAGACAAAGTATATGTGAACTGCTGTATGAAAAGTGAATTTACTCTGTAAATCTTCACCCAAATCAAAATAAAAATTTGAAAAAAAAGAAAATATGTTTTTAAACTCCTCTGTTGAAATGATAAATTAGTTTGAAGAAACTTTGTTTTAGCTAGAACTGTAAGTTATTCAGTATAGTAAAATTTAACCAAATTTATATCTATTTTTTTCTTCTATTTCTAGCCCACAACTGGAGTTTTGTATAAAGAAGATAATTATGTCATCATGACAACTGCACATAAAGAAAAATATAAATGTATACTTCCCCTTGTAACAGGTGGAGATGAGGTGAATTTTTTCAAATGTATTGATATCTCCTGTCACCAAAGATATTTGTTTAAAGCATTTCAACCACATACTTTAAAGTAAAAATTGAATGAATGGTTTCTCTCTAACCCTGCTTAACCATAGAAATACTACTTTTATTAATCATGAACTCTTTGATTGATGTTACAGTTCAACTAGGAAAAATTAGCAATCAATTATTAATATTTTGAATGTAACTCTAAGCTTTCTTTCCTTTGTAAAAATGATGCTTTTGAAACAAGATGTCATTTTAAATACATATGTGACCTTTTTTGTAAAGAATTTCTAATATATGCCTATAGATAGCCTATGTTTTCTTACTGTCTTAGCTCATGCCCTTTTATTCCTCAAGAAATACCCCAACTGCCTCTTATCTATCATTCAAGGCAGTGAGTCCTTTCAAGATGAAACTGGAAAGGCAGCATAGTAAAATGGAAAGGATACTAGCCTAGGAGCCAGCAGGCTGAGGTATAGGCTATAGTTAGCTGAGGAATCTTACATTTGAAACTCAGTTCCTTCACTTAATAAATTTATTATTCCAATTCCATAATATTTTATGGTCTATCAAATAGAAATATTAAACTCAGTGCTTTCTTAGCTTTTGTTCAGATTTAAAAAATCTATGAAACATTTTATTTTAAAACTCCTTAAAACACAAATATACACAGATAGATATAGAACCACACACATACATGACATTCAAACCCAAATGTAAAAATAAATAGAAAACTGAGAATTATCTTAAAATGTTCTAAAATATTCTAAAAAATGCAACTTTTCTAAGGCTTTCATAGCTAGACTCTGTTCCAATGCAAGCACTTAAAAATTCTGAAACAGGTTTAGAAGAGTTGTTCAGGAAATTGATACTTATAAACTTTTTTTAAAAGAAGGAAAAAATGAACACTATGAAAGATTATTCTATGGCTCCAAATTTTATACATAAAAAATATATTTTAAAAATACGTTATTTCTTTCACAAATTTCTCATGTAGTACTAATTAGTGAAAACAATGACTAGATTTTTCTTGTTTTCTAAGGTATAATAACAAGTATCATTTGATGAAAGCTTTCAATTCTTTTGAAAGAAGTACCGTACCATAGGATCTCGTTAAAGGTTTTTATTTTTTGCCTATTTTATTTCCAAGGATTTGTGACTTGACCAATAAGTTGGATAAAGTTCTAGAAAAATTGTATTAAATTTCAGTTCTTTCTACAGGAAGAAGAAAAGGATTATAAAGGACCTAATCCAAGAGAACTTTTGGAACCACTATTTAAACAAAGCAGTTGTTCCTACAGAGTATGTATTTTATGTTTACTTGATATCTAGGAAATAAATTTCCAACAGCAAATTTAAAAAAAAAAAAAACATTGCCATCGAGTCAGTTCCAACTCATAGACAGAGTAGAACCACCCCATATGGTTACCAATGCTGTAAATCTTTACGGAAGCAAACTACCTCATCTTTCTCCCATAGAGCAAATAATGGCTTTGAACCACCAGCCTTTTGGTTAGCAGCTGGATTCTTTAACCATTGCACCACCAAAAAGATAATTCTAAGTTAATTAAAGATAATTCTGTATTTCTTCTTACTTTATTATGGTATATCAAATTTTATGTTAGTTGTAAATCTAAGCTATTGTTAATAATATTTTGTTCATTTGTATCATGTGTCATTTATTCTAAAGTATCTTGGAAAATCAAAACATGCAGCAGATGTCATTAATACCAATATCAAATTATTTACCAAACTATATTGAATGTTTTTTAAGATGAAAACAAAGTTTTCTTATAAAATTTGAATAAGAAGGCTAATTGTTTTTCTGTTTTTCTTTTTTTTCTAGCCATGTAGAAAATGATTCCTAAGTCAGGTGGTTATTACAGATGTCAGGTGTATTCTTGACCTACCTTATTTTTCATGTATAACATGTATACACATGCAGCACTCATAGGAGACTAAAGCGCAAGAGAGTTGCACAGTTTGCAATAACCATATAATGTACACATTATTTGCATAAAAATAGAGTTTTTCATTCACAGAATTCTCTCATAGAGCTAATTAGTGAAAACAATAACTAGACTTTCCTTATTTTTCTAAGCCATAATAACAAGTAACATTTAATGAAAGCTTATGCTAAATCTTAGAGGAAGTCTACTCAGCAGCTTAAAATAACAAAAAGTAATTCAATTGAGTATATAACTTTTGAGTTTCTAATATTGAAGTATATCCCTCTTTATTAGATTGAATCATATTGGACTTACGAAGTATGTCATGGAAAACACATTCGGCAGTACCATGAAGAAAAGGAAACTGGTCAGGTATGTTTTTCTTCAAAGTTTAAAGTATGAAATATTATTAAATGAGAACTTTAGTAATGAGATTGATAGTTTTAGAGTTGTATTCTTAAAAAATGTATTTACAAAATACTTACAATATTTTTTTTTTTCACATATAGAAAGTAAATATTCACGAGTACTACCTTGGAAATATATTGGCTAAGAACCTTCTCTCTGAAAAAGGTTTGTTTCTACACAGTGATTTGATAATAATACAAGAATTTAGTTTAAAGTACATGTTAAAATCGAAATTTAAAAAATTTTCTTGGGTGGCATAGTGCCTAAGGCACTTGACTACTAACCAGGAGGCTAGAGGTTCAAGCCCACCAGCTACTCCTCAGAAGAAAAACTGGGCAATCTAATTCTGTAGAGATACTACCTTGGAAACTCAAGGAGGGGTCACTATGAGTTGCAGATAGCTCGATAGCAGTGTGTTTGGTTTTTTATATGAATTTAAAAACACTAAAATAATTTCTCAACAATCTAATAGAAAACTTTTTCAAAGAAGTCTTTGTTTTCATTTTCTGCTTTGATAAACACTGCTTTTATTCACTCATTGATTTACATTTTTTTTAAATCTGGTAGAATATGTATGTTAGTGTTAAAATATACATGTTAGTTGCATTTAGTGTTAGTTTTTTGCTTGGTTTAAGCAAAGTTTTTATATCTAGAAATAGATGTATAGATGTATCCCCCAAATTGCAAAATGTTATTATTTATATTATTCAAATTGGTCAGTAATTCAGTATTAAATTTTTTGCTGAAATAAAAATACTTCAAAGAAAACTGTTTGGATTGGGATTTGTTGCCTCAAATATAGTGTTTCCTACATGACAGTGTAAAGATTAAATATGACTGTCCCTTCCAACAAAAACATTTGAAGGAAACTAGCTTCAAGTAGTAAGGTAAAAATCATACATGTTTTGGATCTTCTTTAGAAAGACGTTTAAGGTTAAACTTGATTGAAAGCATGGTCACAGTATCTTATCTACAAGTTACTACTCAATCTTTACACTTATTTTCTTTCATATTATTCCATAGAACAAGAAGCAGAGGAAAAATCAAAAGAGGCAAGTAACAAATGAGGATGTTATTCTTAACAGTTATTGATCCTGAAGGCATAAATTTATAGCTTAATTGACAGAATGTGGCCATATGTTCTTTATCTATCATATACCTTGAAAGATCATGCCAAAGGAAAGTTTGTCATATTTTAGGTTTTTCTGAGAAAAATTACAGTATAATCCTTCTATTTATTAAGATCATAAAAAAAAATACGGTATATCTGAGAAATTCAATATATATATAACTCATTATATCATTCTGCTTACTAGTGGTTCTCTACTTAAAATTGGAAACAATTATAGTGAGAACCTTTCGTATTTTTTCTGTTGATCTATCCCCATCTCTTGTGTTTATAAATAATAAGTTACCAGACTGCAAGCATCTTAAAAGCAGGGACTGTCTTTTATCTCTTCGCCTTGAAGTACAGATGCCAGACATGTTGTAGGCACTTCATAAATGTTTATTAAATGAACAGATAAATGATGACTTCAAATAGGATTGTTTAAAAATAGAATGATTCTTCAGATTACCTAGTCACAACTTTGATATGTCCATGTAGTTTAAGGAATTCTTTAGAATTCCTAAGTATTTCCCTGAGTGGCACAAATGGTTAAGCACGTCACTAGTAGCCAAAAGGTTGGTAGTTCAAGTTGATAGTTCAAGTCCACCCAGAGGTGCCCTGTAAGACAGGCCTGGCAATCTGCTTCTGAAAGGTCACAACCTTGAAAACCCTGTTCCGAAGTTTTACTCTGCGCTTATGAGGTCGCAATGAGTCAGAATTTATTTCATGGCAACTAACAACAAAAACAAGAATTTCCGTAGAGTTTAACTTATTGAAAGAGAATATTTCTATAAATGGTTTAGCATCATAATGATGCTAATGTGAGATGACATTAGGACTCAAAAATTACTTTAAAGGGTTGCCTATATTTTAAAAAGTTGGTTTTGGGGGAAGTTGAGGAAAATACATATACCTTTGCTATCTTAAAAGATTTTAATTTTTCAGACTACCTTTGAGATAAAATATTTATTTACTGTGACTCTGGAGGATAGCAAGATGGAATTGAAAGTATGAAATGATAAAGGAAGAGGAAGAAAAGAGTAAGGGAAGAAAACTAACATTTATTGAGCCCCAATTTATAAGCCAGACACTGCCAGGCATGTAACAAAAGGTAATACTTGATTCTCCCAGCAACCTTAAGTATATATTATTATTCTACTTTAACAGATGACAAAAATTGAAATTTGGTCAGACTCTAAAGCAAGTAAATATCAAAGCTTGGATTTGAGCCAAGGATTTTCTGGTTCTAGACACTAGTATGAAAATAGCATACAGCAAATTGCAAAATATTTGTTCCTGGAAACATTTATGTACTGCCTGTTTCGGACATATTACTGACAGGGTACCAAAGCGATAGAAGATGAGATCCCCGCCTCCAGAGAGCTTGCTTGGAGATGCTACTACCAGTATCTTTTTAAAATCTTTCCTACTAGATTCTTCTTGTGTTTATGTAGGTAAAAGTGGTAATCAGGGAGTGAAACCAAATGTACACGAACTGTTGAATGTAAAACAAATTCTGCTCTGTAAATTTGCACCCAAAGCACAATTAAAAAAAAGTAATAATAATAAAGAATAATTTGAAGAATTAAACTCAAAAAAAAAGTGTAGGAGCTAACTTCTTAATAATCCTTATCTTTTTTTTTTTTTTTTTTTTT
>NW_006922011.1:869839-886591 GCF_000298275.1 Orycteropus afer afer | reverse complement strand
TCCACCAGGCTCTATTGGACCAGCAAACCTGGTCCCCACCTTTTTTTTTTTTTTTCTCCAAATGATTTTGAGTTTTGTTCCACATTGTTCTCCTTCTCTATCAAGGGTCTCCTACATAGATCCCCTTCTAAGTGGATGACAGTGGTAGCCAGGCACGATTTAGTTCTTCTGGTCTCATAGTTGTATAGGCTGCAGATCGGATGGTGTAGCAGTCACTAGGACTAATTGTTTCCATGAATTTTGGTTTTTTCATTCTTCTCTGCTCTGGACGAGGAGAGACCCATCATTGCATCTAGATGGCAGCTTGCTAGCTTTTAAGATGCCAGTCACTACTCGCCAAAGTAGAAGGTAGAACAATGTTTTGTATAGTATGTTATGCCAATTGAGCTTGATGGCCCCTGCGACTATGGTCCCAAGCCCACAGGTTCAACTGCTCGGTCCCTCTGGGTAGCTGGCTGTGACCAAGCAGTGACCACAAACTTGCCCTTTGTCAGCTCTACCATACACCTGGGAATTCTGATCATTCACATAAACTTATAGGACCATTCATTGTCTGCCAACCCTATATATGTTCTTGGATACCCTTCCCATAATAATCCATATCTTTTGAGGTTGTATCCTTAACTAGATTTACACAGGAATTGGTATGTTGAAAAATACGTGCTGTTAATAACAGAGAAGAAGAAGCAGCAGCTTTATGAATAAATACTATACCTAGATTCAAGTTCTACTATATAGCCCCACTTTTTGACAAATCTGACTTCAAACCTCTAGAATCTAAACTAACACAGCCTTTGACTGAGAGGTTAGTGAAGAAAGCTCTAACCAATCCAGTATAGTAAGTTTTTATATTTCATCTTAGTCTTTCTTTACAGCTGTTGAAAATAATTGATATTACTTGATGTCTTCATTTTAGCACTGCATAATTTTCTTTTTTGCTGTATTAAATTAGTATGAAAATATGTGTTGGCTCCAGTGAGAACTTATGAATAAAAAGATTATAGGGAGACTTACAAAAAACAAAGAAATTATCTTTCAGTTTATAAATTAAAATGTAGTTTTCTTTCCTTTCAAAATAATAAGTTGCTTCTTCTATCTTCACCCTCATCTCCACTTGTAATGAAAATCTGTCTTATGCTTTTTTCTTAAGATTCCCACCAAAAATATTGAAGGGCAGATGACACCCTACTATCCTGTGGGAATGGGAAATGGCACACCTTGTAGTTTGAAACAGAACCGGCCCAGATCAAGTACTGTGATGTATATATGTCATCCTGAATCAAAGCATGAAATTCTTTCAGTAGCTGAAGTTACAACTTGTGAATATGAAGTGGTCATTTTGACACCACTTTTGTGCAGTCATCCTAAATATAGGTAAAATGTGGATTTAATATTTTAAACATATAATGCACACATACCTCAAAGTATTGTGTGCTCGCTCAGCTTTAACACATTGCTCTTGCTGAATAGGTTCAGAGCATCTCCTGTGAATGACATATTTTGCCAATCACTGCCAGGATCACCATTTAAGCCCCTCACCCTGAGACAGTTGGAACAGCAGGAAGAAATACTAAGGGTGCCTTTTAGAAGAAATAAAGAGGTATGAGTATTACCTAATGATATTTTCTCAGTGCTTTGTTTACAAATTTTAGAGCATATTTTAGTTTTTAATGAGTTCTGTAGTACTAACCAGAAAGCTGGTGGTTCAAACCCACCAACCACTCTTCGGAAGAAAGATTGGGCAATCTTCTACTGTAGAGATACCAGCTCTGAAACCCAAGGAGTGGTAACTGTGAGTCAGGATTGACTCAGTGGCAGTGAGTTTGGTTGGTTTTGGTAGTAAGATGGTAGTAATTTATTAATTTAAAATCTTAAATTGCATTTCTTTAATTTCCTTTGTTTCCTTATTCTAGTACATTTCAGAAACTTTTAGCATTCTCTTTCACTATATAATTTTAATAAAATTATCAAGTTTTGTATCCTATCCATTGTAGTTAGATTAATTCTTATCTCATTAACTGAACTTTCCAGCTAAGCCTCTTGAAAGAATACACTGTAACCCCTCTGAACCTTCTAGGACTTCATTTGTTTTTCAACTCATTGCTATTTCTCATCAAATCATCATTCTTCTAAAACCATTCTTATTAAGGTCCACAGTAATCTTTTGGCTTTAAATTTGCTGGACATACACCTAAGATGATCTTAGCAAATACTCATCAGTGAACTCTTCTTCCTCCCTTGACTTCCAGGTCACTGTTCTGTCTGGTTCTTTTTTACCTGTATACTAGTTCTTGCCCAACTCCTTGCCCCTAAAAATGTTGAAGTTCCCCATGATTCTATCCATAGCCCTTTTCTCTTCTTTTTGTAAACAGGGTCTGTAAGTGAGCTCATCCATGCCCATTCTTTCAATTTCCCTTTATATGCCCATGAATCCCAAATATACATCTGCAAATCTCCTGAACTCAAGGCACAATCATAATAATAGCCTCTCTTGAGTCCTAACAACCGTTACCTAATTCTCACTACAACCTGTGAGATAAATACTATTTTTATCCCCTTTATTGAATTAGCAAATTGAAGTTCAGAAGGGGAAGTAAAGTGATAGATTGGCAATTAGAATCACAGCAGTCTGATTCTAAAGCCTGTCATCTTACACTTCCGTTTGCTGCTCCCCTTTTAATATATTGTCTTCCTTTTTTTATCATTGGACATATCCCTATATAATTTCAATAATGTTTGGTTCATCATTTTTGCTTTTAATACTGATCCTTTTCTTGACTTCTCCATTGTTCTTAAAACACTAGGCATGGGAGCTCTGGTAGCATAGTGGCTAAGGCACTTGACTGCTAACCAGAAGGCTGGCGGTTCAAACCCACCAGCCACTCCTCGGAAGGAAGGTTGGGCAATCCTATTTCTGTAGTGATACTGCCTCGGCAACCCAAGGAGGGGTCGCTACAAGTTGGGTCCGACTCGACAGCACATAACAACAGCAACAACAACAACAGGCTTTACCCAGTTATCTGTATCAGAAACCTAAGTCATTTTTCTTACCTCTCTTCATTTATTTCTAACTAATCTTTCACTGAGAGCCATCTGTTATCTTCTAAACAGTTTTCAAATCTATCCTGTCATTAGTTCAGGCGTTTGTCATTTCCTAGGCCAAGGAACTGGTTTTCTTATGCATTCCCTTTATAATCTTTGGAGGAGCTCTCATGGCACAGTGGTTAAGGCATTTGAGGGCTAACCAGAAGGTCAGTGGTTCAAACTCACCAGCTGTGTGCCACAGGAGAAAGGTGAGGCAGTCTGTGCCTAAAGATTTACAGCCTTGGAAACCTTATGGAGCAGTTCTCCTCTGTCTTACAGGGTCACTGTGAGTCGAAATCATCCCAATGGCAGTGGATTTTCTAATCCTTCCTGCATAGCTGATAAAATGCTGTTCCTAAAATGAACATTTGATTATTTATTTAATCCTTTGGTGATTACAGTGATCTACATCTCAGAATAAAAATCATTGCTCATGGAATACAAGGTTCTAGTGATATGGCTCTAGCCTCCTCTCTCATCACTCCATCACTAATTAGCTTTTACCTCAACTATTATGAACAACCTGTAGTTTCCCGTTCATGTGTTGCCTTGTCTCCTGCCTCTCCTTTACCTGATAAACTTCTTGCTTCAGCTTGAAAACTGAATCCCATTGTCTCTTCCAATGAATTACCCCAGGAAGAGATAAATGTTTTCGCTCTTGTGGTGTTATATTTTATTCTGTTCTGTTTTATAGTACTTAAATGGCTAAAATAGGTAATTTTACCTACCCTTCTTACATTAAACTGGAGGACAGAAGAAACTATTCCTTCTTCAGTTTAGTGTTTCCACCTCCTTGCATAATGCCTGGCTGGGTATGGGTACTTGACAGTAGTTGTTGAATTAGCTAATAGCTGCAAGGCCTGTTCCTCCTCCTCTTGAGAATTCTTTGTAGAAGTGTTGCCGGACTCTTTGTGAGTAATGTGACCAACACTGTCTCTAATAGAAAGGAAAACTGATCTAAACATTAACTTGCAGTTTGATTTGGGGATTTGAGATAGAATTCTCTTCTGGTTTTCTCCTTGGTAATTTAAATACCAGAAGGTACTTAAAAGTAGTCAGCTCAATCAAAATGCTTCACAAATCCCAACTTTTCATTAGTTTTCAAAGAAGAAATGCCAGTTAACATTTCTTTAATATGTTTAATCTGCTAGTTGAGAAATAATAGATTTGAAAGAAAAAAAAAACATGATAATGCTTTGAAAACACTTATAGATCTTTAGGACACTTCTTAAAATTGATCATTTTTATTTTAGAATCATTGTTTTCTAAGTCTAGTTCATTGCATATAATTTTCTTTTAAAACTTGTATCTCACTAATGGTTTGCCTTTTAAGTCTGGACCAAGCTTTACCATAAAGATGAAGAATTTTTTGAGAATCAAAAATATGGACCTGGCTATCAAAGTTTTTATTTGATGTTCTGCCTATGTGATTATGTATTAATTTGGAAATTAAGGAGTCCATTTTATGACTTTCCAAACCCTGCTGCAAAAACTACTATCACCCTGCTCTTATTAGAATAATTTTCTTGGAAAATAAAAGTGAATGTTCTGTCCAAGAGAAGCAATAGGAAATTATGCTTCTATTTGTCCTATCTGTCCTCCTTATTGCAGCTTCAGTCTCACTGTGCAGCATTATTGTTTTCCCTCATAATCTTAGTGTAAGTTATTAGTCTATTTGACCTTGGCTTCTTAGGAGCATTGACTGTGTCTGCTTCATTTTTAATTTTTAGCACTTAAAATATTACATGGAATATAGGAAACACTAAATAGAAAAAGTATACCATAAAGCCACTGGCAACCAACAAAAAAAGTTTCCCTCCATATATAAACCTTTCCTTGACCCTCCACAACAACGAACTAATACTATATTAGTCTTTCTATGATTGACTTATTTCACTGAGCATAATGTCCTCCAAGTTCATCCATATTATGTGGTGTTTTGCAGACTCTACATTATTCTTTAGTGCTGCATAGCATTCCACTATGTGTATGTACCATAGTTTGGTCATCCACTCTTCCACTGATGGGCACATAGGTTGTTTCCATCTTTTTGCTATTGTAAATAATGCTGTGATGAACACAAGCATGCATGTATCTGTTCCTATTCTGGCTCTCGCCTCTCTAGGATATATACCCCGTAATGGGATTGCTGGGTCAAATAGTATCTCCAATTCCAACTTTCTAAGGAGTCTCCATATTGCTTTCCACAGTGATTGTGTCACTTCAGTCACACAAGCAGTGTATGAGAGTCTCAATCTCTCCACATCCCCGCCAGCATTTGTTATTTTCTGTCTCATTGAACCTTGCCATCAGTGCTGGGGTGAGATGGTATCTCATTGTTGTTTCGATTTACATCTCTCTGATGGCCAATGATTGTGAGTATCTTTTCATGTATTAGCTGACCACCTGAATGTCCTCCTTGGTGAAGTGTCTATTCATGTCTTCTGCCCATTTTTCAGTTAGAGTTGTTAATTCCTTTGGTATTGAGGCATTGGAGTTTTCCATCAGTCTTAGAGATAAGTCCCTTGCCATATACGTAATTATCGGCAAATATGAATTTGTTGCAGTCATTTTTGTCGTGTGCTTTTTCAGTGTGTCGATTTCTTTGCTCCATATAATTTTCTATACTGAGCTCATTTTATTTATGAATCGTGTTATCACTTCCTTCATTGCTATTGTTTTAGTATTTGCTGAATATTTATGCTGGTCCTCTTTTTATTTGGATGTGAGGGTTTATCATTTTTCTTTGAGGTTACCCTGTGACCTATAGTTTTCTTCCCAAGTTTAGAACAGTCCGTTCTATCTTGTAGTTCTCTTGGCTTCCCTACCATCTAGAAGTTCTGTAACAACATGGATTTTTTCCCCTCTTTTTGGTTTGTAGTTGTCCTCATTTGTCAGTTGGTTTCTCTGGTTCCCAGTTTACAATCTTGTAGGCTTATTTAGTTTAGATACTTTAGATACTTCCATAGCTGGGTTGGTTTCTGGGTTATATCATCATGGTCAGTTGTTGTTGGCTGTTGTTGCTTCTCTGTCCAGAGGGCTCCCCTTTAGCATCTCTTGTAAGGTTGGTGTGGTTTTAACAAATTCCCTTAGTTTCTGCTTATCTGGAAATCTCCTAATTTCACCATCATATTTGAGGGGCAGTTTTGCTGGGTACATAATTCTTGGTTGGACATTTTTCTCTTTCAGTGTTTTATATATACCATCCCACTGTCTTCTCACCTGCATGGCTCTGTTGAGAAATCCGAGCTTAGCCTTATTGGTTGCCCCTTGTAGGTAACTTTTTGTTTTTCCCGTGCTGCTTTCAGGATTCTTTCTTTGTCGTTTGTTTTTGTGAGTTTGATGATGATATGTCTTGGTGTTTTTCTTTTGGAGTCTATCCTGTTTGGGGTTCGTTGGACTTCCTGAATGGATATATTCTTATCTTTCATCATATCAGAGAAGTTCTCCTCCAACAAATCTTGGACAATTTTCTCAGTGGTTTCATTTTTCTTTACCTGTTCTAGAATTCCAGTGACATGTAGGTTACTCCTTTTGATGGTACCCCACATGAAGCTTAGACTTTGTTTATTTTGTTTTGATCTTTTTTCTGATTGGTCCCTTTCCAAAGAAGTATTCAGGTATTTGTTTTCAGTCTCATTAATTCTGTCTTCCATTGCATCAATTCTACTCCTTTGCCCTTTCAATGTGTTAACTGACAATTTAGTATTAATCTTCTGGATTTCTATCTGTAGATTTAGAATCATTTCTAACTTTTCATTGATTTTGTCATTTTGTTCTTGTATTTTCTTCCAAAATTCTTCTAGGGCTTTGTCTGTGTTTTCCTTGCTCTGTCACTCAATCCTTTGAAGATACCTAAATAGAATTCTTTTGAATTCCTTATCAGAGTGTTCCAATGCTGCATTCTTCCTCAGGGATGTGTTTTGGGTCTGAATCTTGGTCCCTTGTTTCTCCTGCTTTATCTTGCTGCTTTGTGTGGACTGTAATGCTCTGCTGTCTCTGAGGCATTGTGACGTTTTTGTGTTTATATCTAATTGAGGATTATATGTTGGAGCGAATTGCCCACAATTTTCATTTTCTTGTTTTGTTTGTATGTTATCTATACAGGCAGGGTACTGTGCTCTGCTCCTCTATTCACTAGTTGACAGCACTTATATACTCACTACCCGTCTCCTTTCCTTTGTCAGACTCTCGTATGTCCTTGATGACCCTGGCAAACAGAGCCTGTTCTTAGGTCCCTGGAACCCGAATGAGAATGCTATCGCTTTAAAATCCAAAATGGTTGCCACTTGTAAACATTCAAAATGGCTGCTGCGTGTAAACAATCAGAATGGCTGCGCCCTCTGGACAGCAGAAAGTCCACAGCTCAGGTTGTCACCCTCCCTGATGTTTCCCTTCCTAGTCATAGGCCACCAGAGCAGTTGTCCCTGCAGCCCTTAGTGAGCAGGACTGATCTTTAAGTCAGTTCTCAGGTCCCAACACCACTTAGAAATATTCAGGCTGTTGGTCTCGTCAGAGTAGCTAACAGTCCGCAGTTCCGACCATCTCTGTACTCACTGTTTTCATTCAGGTTTTTCCACTAGTTGGTCCCCAATCCACTTCTGTATAGTTCCTGTCAAAGCTCAGAGTTCCAGGATTATCTTCTGTATCTCTGTCATTGGTTTTTCTTTTCTTTGTTGAAGAGGGTCTGTGTCGCTTGTCTGCCTATTCCTCCATCTTACTGGAAGTCTCTTCTCTATATTCTTAAGTGTTGCAAAATTAATGTTCTTAAAACACATTCAAAGAAAGTAAACAACTTTTATTTTCTAAATTTTCTATAGTTTAATAATTTAAACTATAACTTTAAAAAACTGTGTGACATGGAAACCCTAAACATATATATGCTTAATTTTAGGAAGATTTACAATCAACTAAAGAAGAGAGATTTCCAGCAATCCACAAACCCATTGCTATTGGCTCTCAGCCAGTGCTTACTGTTGGAACAACCCACATATCCAAACTGACAGACGACCAACTCATAAAAGAGTTCCTTAGTGGTTCTTACTGCTTTCATGGGGTAAGAAGTAAACCTTCAGTTTAAATATTTATCTTAAATATTTTGTCAGTTATTTAATCAGGGACAATAGCAGCACTGAAAAAGCTTTTTTGTCTGTAAGAAATGGCAGGATTCTGGAAGTGGACATTTTCTTTCTACATTTGGCCACTTACTGTAATCTAATCCATCGCCACTGTGTTACATTTATGAGCCTTGGTGGTGCAGTGAATAAAGCACTTAGCTGCTAACTGAAAGGTTGGCAGTTTGAACCCACCAGCCACTGAGCATGAGAAAAATTGGCAATCTGCTTTCATAAAGATTTATAGCCTTATAAACCCTGTGAGGCAGTTCCGCTCTGTCTCTAGGGTAGCTGTAAGTTGGAATCAACTAGAAGACAATGAGTTTTGGTTTAGATGTTCTCTTTGCTCATGAGCTAAATCTTAACTGTCACTCTGGCAGGAAATATATATAACCAAGGTGTGTGATTCTGGTTAACTCCTGGAATGGTCATCAATGATTATATAGCCTACATTTTGGTTATGTAGCAATCATATTTAAAACTTAATGGCTACAAAAGTAAAATAAAGGTTGGGCAATCTACTTCTGTAGTAATACCACTCAGAAACCCAAGGAGGGGTCGCTATGAATCGGGTCTGACTCAACAGCACATAACAACCACAACAATAGCTCCAATAAGTAATATACTTCCAAATAGAATTTTCAATTTTGATTTCGTTATGAAGGCAATGCAGCAGTATTTTCTATATTGTTCTAATTTGTTCTATTTCTCAGTGACTTTAATTTTCCTCCATACTTTTGCTATGAGTGTTATGTGTGTATGTATTTCTATTACTATCATGTGGCAATATTGAGACAGATGCCAATTCCCCATTCTCTGTGCATAACTTGATCTAATAATGTTTTCTTTCCTTTAGGGTGTTGGTTGGTGGAAATATGAATTCTGCTATGGCAAACATGTGCATCAATACCATGAGGTATAAAAGAGCATTTATATTATTCTACCACTAAATGGATTAAAGTTTTTTAAATCATTTGAGAAAAAATGGAAGGGGAATTGGTGTTACTTTTCATTATGAAATGATTTTAATGTGAAAATACTAATCAATGTATCTTTGAATCCTGGAAACAGAAAACTTGGTGTTGACTGAGTCAGTCATCCTAAACTTCAAACCAAAAACCAAACTCACTGCCGTTGAGTTAGATCCTACTCATAGCAACCCTTCCTTGGGTCTCCGCAGCGGTATCACTACAGAAGTAAATTGCCCAATCTTCCTTCTGAGGAGTGGCTAGTGGATTTGAACCGCCAACCTTCTGGTTAACAGTCAGATAGATGCCTTAGGCACTATGCTACCAGAGCTCCTATCCTAAACTTATATGTGTGTTAATACTCAGATCCTTATATTCTCATGAGCCCAGTGGAATCATCTTATGACTTTATCTTTAAGCTTTGATCAAGAAATTAGTCATTCTTATAACTCATCTTTAAATTAAGAAAATGAATGGAAGATACTACATTATCACTAGAGTGAGTAAAACAGAATAAATACAGCAAGTTTCTCAGAAAAAAAGAAGGTACTGTATCATCTTCAGTTTAAAATAAAGTTTTCAGATTATACATTGACTTTTGTTCTTTACTTAGAATTTTGTAAATTGGATAGCATAGTCTTCCACGATTGAGCCAAGCTACTTAAATTCTGAGGTTCGAGACCTAATGACTTGACTTATCATAGTTGTCCTTTGTTTGGTAAAGTAAACTGCTGGACATTGAAGATAAATTTTGATTAATAAATACTTACCTGGCTGCTTTAAAAAGTTCTTTTCCTTCCTTAGAAGAAATAGGAAGTATAATTTAATACAGAAATCGATAAAGGAAATGCCACCTAAGTACTTCCCTGAAAATATCCAATAAGATTTTTCTTCTTTTAGCTAACAGAATATATGCCAGAAATTAAAAATGAATAGAAAAATTCTTCTCTGCCATTATTCCACTTCCCAGAAATAACTGCAGTTAACATTTCCTTGGTTCATATTCCACAAGAAAGAAATGCACATACATAAATATTGGTGTTAACTTTTTATTTATACAGAAGAAATCATACTAAACAAGCTCCCCTGCACTTCTTCTTTTCAGTGGCTATAAAGAAGGTTGGGCAATCCTACTTCCGTAGTGATACTGCCTCGGAAACCCAGGGAGGGGTCGCTATGAGTCGGGGCCGACTCGACGGCACACAACAACAACAACAACATAGAATATTATGTCTAAACCCACATGTATTTAACCAGACCTCTACTAATGAATCATTATTTTCAGTTTTGCTATTATAGACAGTATTTTAGTGAGCACTTCTAAATAGTTCTGTTGCTATACTTTGTGAGTGTGTTAAAAATTTCTATAACAAGATACTTGCTAGTTCAACAGTTTTTACATGTACAATTCAGTGACATTGATTATGTTCATCATGTGCAACCATTATGTTGCTGTACTTTTGCGAGTATATTCATAGGGCACATTGCTAGCAGTGTAGTTGCTAGATCAAACTATGTGTATACTGGAAGATTGCCTTCCAAAGCATACCATTTTACACAGCCATTAACATAGTTGTTTTCCCATACGCTTGCCATCACTAGATTTTATCACACTTAGTTTAACCCAGAGGAGCTCTGGTGGCGTAGTGCCTCAGGCACTTGACTGCTAACCAGAAAGCTGGGGGTTCAAACCCACCAGCCACTCCTCGGTAGAAAGGTTGGGCAATCTACTTCCCTAGTGATACTGCCTCGGAAACCCAAGGAGGGGTCGCTATGAGTCAGATCCAACTTGACGGCAGTGAGTTTGGTTTGGTTTGGAGTTTAACCAAGGTCATATAACCTGAAACTTTCTGAAGGACCCTACTAGGTGCTTTTGGAGATACAGAAGTAGTAATCACTTACAAATACAGTACTTTGTGTGTGCCAGGCACAACTCTTAAGTAATCTGCACATATTAACTCATGTATCCTCGTAACAGTCTAAGAGGTGGGTATCATGATTTTGAGATGAAGAAACAAAGATTCAGTAACTTGCCTAAAATCACAGAGGTAGTAAATGGTGAAACAGGAATTCAAACCCAGGCAATCTTGCTCCATAATCTAACCTCTTCACTGTGCTGCTCTGATCCCTGTCAATACAGGAGCTTGTAGTCTAATTGCTGAAAGAATTTTTAATGACTGTCTCTTCCACTAAACAAGCCCTAGTGGCACACTAGGCTGCTAACCCAGAGGTCAGCAGTTTGAACCCACCAGTCACTCCCTGGGAGAAAGATGTGGCAGTCTGCATCCATGAAGATTACACAGGGTCATACAGGTTCTCTATGAGTCAGAATGATGGCACACAACAACTTCTCTTCCACTAGGCAGTAAACTCCAGTAGGACAGTGGCCATACCTCTTTTGTTTACCACTTAAAGGGTTTTAATTCTACTAATCAGATGTATATTCGTGTCAGCATAGTATCTGGATTAAAATAGAGAGAAGGGAGAGAAGGAAAAAAAGGGTTTTAAAGAATAATAAAGTAATACTATGCAGAAGGGAGCTCTGGTAGCATAGTGGCTAAGACACTTGCCTGCTAACCAGACGGCTGGCGGTTCAAATCCACCAGCCACTCCTCGGAAGGGAGGTTGGGCAATCCTACTTCCATAGTGATACTGCCTCGGAAACCCAAGGAGGGGTTGCTATGAGTCGGGCCGACTCGATGGCACATAACAACAACAACAACAACATGCAGAAGGGGAGCTCTGGTAGCAGAGTGCCTAAGGCACTTGACTACTAACCAGAAGGCTGGTGGTTCAAACCCATCAGCCACTCCTCAGAAGGAAGATGGGGCAATCTACTTTTGTAATGATTTTTTGTTGTTATGTGTATCTATAGTGATACTGCCTTGAAAACCCAAGGAGGGGTCGCTATGAGTGGGGTCCAATTTGACAGCACATAACAACAACAACACAGAAGAGTTCAATATGAATTGGAATTCTTAAGAAATAGGCAGAATGCAGAAGACAGTCTTGGTTCAAAAATAAACATGATGTCAAATGAGTAGTGTGAAGACCAGCATATCTTGAAGATTTGCATTTAAAGGGTAAAAGTAGAATGATGATAAGCTCAGTGTGGTGGCTGCAGGTCAAGAGACAGGTTCAAAGATTTAATGAATTGCAGTAGTATGTAGTTATATTATCTAAGTAGGAGAGATTAAACTCTTGATTGAGGCATGAGGGGCTGGCGATGGATATGTAGAGGAAAGATTGAAGAACAAGAACATCTCTAGGGAAAAAAGAACAGACTGATGTAGGAGAAGAAAGATGTAGAGTTAAGAATAACTCTATACCTGTAACAAGCATGACTAGAAAGTGGATATATCATTCATAGAAACAAGGAACAAAGAGAACTCAAATTTCTACTCACTGAATTTAACATTACTACATCTAAATGTTGATATCCGTTGTGCAGATAAATATAAGGACTAGAACTTACAGGAGGGTCAAATCATCAGTATAAATGTCTACTTGATACTATGGAACATGAATTATCACAAATATTTTTTCATATATTAGGACAAGGATAGTGGGAAAACCTCTGTGGTTGTGGGAACATGGAACCAAGAAGAGCATATTGAGTGGGCTAAGAAGAACACTGCTAGAGCCTATCATCTTCAAGACGATGGTACCCAGACAGTCAGGTAACAATTAATTTTATTTGCCTTTGGATCTGATTAGTAGAATTAAAAACTCAGAATATTGAGAAACATAAAAACTTAAAACACAAGTAAAGTCTCTGATCCAGTTTTATTCAGGAGACATCTTTTAGGTTAGTCTTCTTTTCTTGAGAAAGCAACATAGCATAATAGTTAAGAGCACAATCTCTGAAGTTAGACTACCAGGATTGAAACTCTGCCTTACTAGCTTTGGCAAGTTACATAATCTTTTTCTAAGCCTCACTTTTCTTGTCTAACAATATTTGCTTATAGAGTTGCAGTGATACTTAAATGAGATAATTGATGTAAAGCACAGTGCCTGATACTGCACGCAACAAACCTTGGCTGCTGCCTTTAGCGATGGTGGTGGTGGGAGAGTGGTGATGTTAGAAACAGTGCTCAGATCACATATTAGGTCTGAGGGCTCTTATAAAGCATTTGCCTCTTTCACGTGTGATCTTTACCTCTTGAACATATTTAATTCTATTTCGATATACTATTTGTTGTTGTTGTTATGTGCCGTCAAATTGGACCCGACTCATAGCAACCCCTCCTTGGGTTTCCGAGGCAGTATCACTACGGAAGTAGATTGCCCAGCCTTCCTTCCAAGGAGTGGCTGGTGGGCTTGAACCGCCAACCTTCTGGTTAGCAGTCAAATGCCTTGGGCAGTACACTACCAGAGCTCCTCAATATACTATTAGCATTTCCTTTTTTATTTAACCTTTGGGAAGTAATGTTTAGAAATATTTGAACATTAGTGGCTTTTTGAAAAACTACCTTACATCTCTTTTGAGTTATATAGATATATTTTCTCCTAGTTAATTTTCGTAAGTACATTAATCTTCTTTCTCAAGAATAACTGAGCTTTAGCTTTTTTTTTGCCCAGTGAATTTCAGAATATGCTGACTTTTCCTGCTAACCAAAATGAAAGTTAACAAAACTAGAGATAGACATTTAAGTATTATAACACACTAAACTTTTTTTTTCAATCTTTCTGTTTGTTTCATTTGAAAATATCTTTTGGTGTCATGTGCAGTTATTATTGAAGCACAGATGTGTGACACTAGCAAAACTAATACTTTCCTTTGGGTCCTACTGATTGAGAATTCATAGCATGGCCTAAGCTTTACCTTTTATACTATCTGTACTACATAATTTTAATGACAGTAGCTGGATGGGGGGTGGGAAAAAAGGAAAACTTTGTTCCATGAAATGAACAATACACTGGCGTTGGGGAAATGGCGAACTTTATAAGAACAACTTTTAAAGCAACCTAACCATAGCTATTTGTACACAAATAAATAATATACAAGTTGAAGATCACTATTATTAGTTAAACCAGTAGGAATTATCTCTATATTTATTCCCTTTTTAAAAATCTAAAAATGTCTGTCACTTAGCCCTAAAAATATGTATTTTTAAAGACTATTTTACTAGGGGAAAATAAGTCCCTCTCACCACCTTCTCACCCTACCATTACAATTATTTGAATCAGGGTGATTTCAGTTTAATGAAACATGTGTTTCTCTGATTCAGGATGGTGTCTCATTTTTATGGGAATGGAGATATTTGTGATATAACTGACAAACCAAGACAGGTGACTGTAAAACTAAAGTAAGTTAGACCATCAAATCATTCTTTATGCCTTTCTCTTTTACTAGCTCTCTATGTACAAAAGTTTTATATAAATATAAAAAGGAATTATGACTGTAATTATTGTTAAGTTATACAAGGTTCATTTGTATGGGAGTTTTATTTTTATAACTCAAGTAAAAGCTATTAAAAATAATCTTCCATTATATGATTTGGTCAGTACCTTAAAATCCTCTCTGTTTTAGGTGTAAAGAATCAGACTCTCCTCATGCTGTTACTGTATATATGCTAGAGCCTCATTCTTGTCAGTATATTCTCGGGGTAAGTAAAAAATTAAGAATTCAGCTTTGGCCCATGTTTCAGTTTTTCAATTAAATTTAGAAAGGATCTTCAGAAGTCTCTAAGACTCATATAGCCCATATGACTCAGCAGTTTCACTCCTAGGTATGTACCCAAAAGATTTAAATGGCAGGGACTCAAACCAGATGCTTATATAACAGTGTGTACACTAGTGTTGAAAACACCATTCACAGTAGCTAAATATGGGAACAATATAAGTAGCCATCAGTGGGTGAAGGGATAAACAAAAAGTGGTATATCCATACGGTGAAATATTATTCAGCCATAAAGAGAACCAAAGCTCTTATACGTGCTATGACATAGAATAACTTTGAAAGTATTATTCTGGTTGAAATAAGTCAGACACAAAAGGACAAAGATTGTATGATCTTACTTATATGAAATCTCTGGAACAGGCAAATGTTTATTATGGTTCATAAGCAGAGTAATACTGAATAAAGTGTTCATCCTATCAACTTTTTAACATTCAAAAAATGTTCCTTCTGTTGCTGTTGTTATTCTTTAGGTTGAATCTCCAGTGATCTGCAAAATATTGGATACAGCAGATGAAAATGGACTTCTTTCTCTCCCCAACTAAAGGGTAATAAAGTTGAGGGAAAGATAAGATTATTGGAAGTCATGGTGATTTCTTTCTTCAGTGACCATGTGTCTCGTTGTAGAGTTCTCAGCCATTGGACTTCATCTAAAAGATTGTATAAAAGGACTCTTAACCACTGTGTGAATATCTATGTGTATATAAGAGCTTATTGATAAACTTCTAAGGCAGATACTTGTCTCACTTTTTCATTTTTGTTGTGTCTTATGAAATGACCCTATGTTTTTTATTTTCTTGGATACTGTGATTCCAAAATAAATCTTGTCCAAGCAATTTAGAATATAGCCTAATCAAATGTAATCACCTTTGTACCTACTGAAAGTTTTTAAATAGCAGACTTATTATGTAAATTATAGTATATATAACTAGTCAGTAAAGTAAAGATAATGAATGATAGAACTGAATGAAAGGTTGTTTAAATGAGAGATCATGTAAAATATGTAAACACTAGTGCCTGAAATCCTTTCAACAAATTTTTATGTAGCAGCTCTCTCCTGGGCATTAAACTACACACTGGGCACACAGTAGACCCTTACATGTTAAGTTTTCTTCCCTTCATTCACCTCTGTTAATCTCAAGAAATTATTGCTTCTCTAGGTTGCTTCTCTCACAGAATTTTATTTATTCTTTCCCCTTAGTATTTTCCTTTTCCCACAGTATGTACCTGGTATAGACAGTCTTCTCTCTGATTTAACAAAACACATTGTACTGACTCTCTGTTGTCCTTGCCCACTGAATGCCACAGGTTTTAGTTCTGGATAATTGTTCAGCATAATGGTTATTTTGAAAGTGAATAAAATGTCTTCAAGCAGTGTTGTTACATAGTCAGTGGCAGATTATTCAGTTATTTTATTTTCTTCATTATCTTGTTGCATACCTTTTGGACATTCGTATCTAAACAGACAAGTGGCCATAAAATAGTTTTTTCCTCCCTTTCAGTAGTGCTGGCCAAAGATATTTTAGTTTAAGGAAGTTTAATACAGTTAACTATTTGAAGGTTATCTGTAGATTCTAGAAGCAGCCAATTTAGAAAGAGAATGTGTTTTGAATTCAAACATAGGTTCATATTCTCTCTAACTTACTAGCTGGACAGATCAGTTAACCTACTTGAGCCTCACTTTCTCTTTTGTGAAATAGAATACTCACTTCATAAGGTAGTTATGAATATCAGTTTAATAGTTACTATATGTGAAAAGCCTAGCCCCAATACTTGACCCTGATTCCCAATAAGAATTAGTTAATTTCCATATAGGGTTGGCAAACAATGGGCCTATAAGTTCATGTGAATGATCAGAATTCCCAGGTGTATAGTAGAGCTGACAAGGGACAAGGTTATGGTCATT
>NW_006922011.1:865816-869117 GCF_000298275.1 Orycteropus afer afer | reverse complement strand
GGTCAATGTCATGAGACAAAGTATATGTGAACTGCTGTATGAAAAGTGAATTTACTCTGTAAATCTTCACCCAAATCCTAATTAAAAAAAAAAAAGAAAGAATTAGTTAATTTCCCAATATAGCCTTTGTCTCCTATTAACATAATGAGTTTTGACTGTATGAGATATTACATCTAAGGCAGAAGTAATATAGTGGAACCAAAGAGAAAAACCACTAAAATTAATTTCATTGACAACAATTTTGGTGATCAATGAGTTGCAGATAACAGAATTATTCTCATATGTAGACTATAGAATATATCAGGGAAGGGAGTTAGAAGTGAGAGGTTAGTGTTAGAAGACACTTTGAAACTGGGCCAGCCTGTTTCTCTTGTAAGAGGAAAATAATGTATGAAAAACTATATTGTAATAGTTATCAAAGAATATTCCTAAAGATAGAAGAACTATGTAATTATTTCAAAACAAAGTATCGAAAAATAGAAGAGTCAGCCTTCTGTGTTGGCTGATAGAGCTTTGGCTCCTATGAGGGCAGGGACTAGACCATGTATTGCCATAAGCCTTGTAAGTCTTGGGTCCCCAGTCAGGGTCTGAAGTCTCATTTGATCTCCATATAGTTTTCCTCCACCTCCATTATAATGCCTTCTATATTTGTGGTTGTTAGTTGCCATCACATTGATTCCTACTCATGGCAACCCTGGGCATACAGAGTGGAACTGCTCCTTAGGGTTTGTAAGGCTGTGATCTTGGGGAAGCAGATCTCCAGCCCTGTCTTCCAAGGTACCTCTGGTTGTTGTTAGGTGCCATCAAATCAATTCCGGCTCATAGTGACTCTATGTACAACAGAATGAGACACTGCCAGCCTTGTGCCATCCTCACAGTAGTTGCCACGTTTGAGCCCGTTGTTGTAGCCACTATGTCGATCCATCTTATTTAGGATCGTCCTCTTTTTCACTGACCATCTACTTCCCTGGGTGGGTTCACATCTCCCATCTTTCAGCTAGTAGTTGAGCGCTTAACTGTTCCCACCACCTTGGGACTCCACCTTCTATAAATATTTTGTTGTTATGTGCCGTCCAGTCGGACCCAACTCATTGCGACCCTCCTTGGGTTTCCAAAGCAGGATCACTACGGAAGTAGATTGCCCAACCTTCCTTCTGAGGAGTGGCTAGTGGGTTGGAACCGCCAGCCTTCTGGTTAGCACTCAAGTGCCTTAGGCACTATGCTACCAGAGTTCCTTCTATAAATATAATAAGTAGGTTTAGTTCTTAATAGGGAGGGGAAAGGACTCAGTACAATATTCCTAATGCACTTTGAGTCTTAAAGTGGAGTCTCTGGGAGGTGGGAGCTGTGCCAGACTAAATCAGATTCATAGGGGTAGGGCCCAAGAATCAACATTTAAAATAAACTATTTTTAGGAGCTCTGGTAAGCGTAGTGCCTAAGGCACTTGACTGCTAACCAGAAGGCTGGAGGTTCAAACCCACCAGCCACTCTTCGGAAGGAGGGTTGGGCAATCTACTTCTGTAGTGATACCACTTTGGAAACCCAAGGAGGGGTTGCTATGAGTCGGGTCCAACTCGACGGCATGTAACAACAACAACATTTTTATTTTTAAATAAGTTCTCCAGTAATTGAGAATTATAGTCTTAGGAATTTTACTTTCAACAATTTTATACATATTAACCCTCCTGTCTCTAGATTAGGTTTCAAAGAATTACCTAGTCACCCATCTTTGTTGTTGTTATGTGCCGTCAAGTCGGCCCAGATTCATGATGACACCTCCTTGGGTTTCCAAGGCGGTATCACTACTGAAGTAGGATTTCCCAACCTTCCTTCCGAGGAGTGGCTGGTGGGTTTGAACCACCAGCCTTCTGTTAGCAGTCAAGTGCCTTACACACTATGCTACCAGAGCTCCTCACCCATTTTTACAGTATGTTTTATGACATGGCAGCATCGATTCTTTTTTTTTTTTTTTTTTCATTTCCTCCTGCTTTACCTGCTCTTCTCTGAAAAACCACTAGGTGGGGCCTATAGCCCAGCCCTAGTTTATATACTTTATTACAATGAAAGGGATGTTGGCAACAAAGGGCCAAGAAATTGTCTCAGCTAAAGGCAATAGTGAATAGTTTGTTTTGCATACAGTCCCTGGTGAGCTGTCCTTTTAAGTGAACTTGATAGACAGTAGACAAAGGCCTGGCCTGCTTTCTGGTGGTGCTTAAACTACTTAATACATCAGTAGACCAAATTATAACCATAGTAGCACCAAGGATCTAACATAAAGTCTAAATAAACCCACCCAAAAAAATCAATATTTAAATCTTGAGTAAGTAGTATTTGCAATGAGAGCTTTAAATGAAAACAAGTACCAGCCACCCTGGAATCTGATTTAAAACTATTCCTAGTACTGGGTGATTATACTTAGCAGTGCTTACATTTCCATTTGAACATAGAACTATCTTTCATATATATGGATGGTATATGTTATGTTGCCATGGTGACATGGCTTAAATGAAAGTCCATTTCTCTCGCCCCCCCACCCAGTTGTGTGGCACAGGTGATAGAGAAACCATGGACCACTACATACCCCAGGGCATATTCATATCCCAGTAGCTTCAAAAGTGGATTGTACAAATTGGTAAGATGATCCAGTGGGTTATGGGGGAAAATATTAGAAATTCTGCCCATCTGTGAAAAAGAAATTAAGCATCAGTAATACTTACTATTTGGACTGATGGCTGGTGTACACTGTCATTCGTAAATCAGAAGGATCCCTGTCATAGAACACAAAACATCCTGACAGAGTGAGTGTTACGTGTAGAACACAGCTGATGGGGATATCCTCATTTATTCTTCACTTTTACCATATTGCATGTGCCCCACCTTACATGTTCCTGGGTGAGTGGTTATGGATTGAATTGTGTCCCCCAAAGATATGTGTTGCAAATCCTGACCTTTATATCTGTGGTTATAATCTCATTTGGCAATGAGTTTTCTAAGTTAAGTTAGTGAGGTGGTAGTATTAGTGTAGGGTATGTTGTAAGTCTCCCTTTATTGAGATATAAAAGAGCAGAGCAAGCAAGCAGGCAGAGGTGGGGGAAGATAGATGCCAAGATACATGAAGATCACCGAGGAAAGTGTTGTGTCCAGGTTGTAAAGGAGAATTTCGGAAGAGAAGAAGACGCTAACCCACGCCAATGCAAATGCAATAGGACAGTTTATTAGCTAACTTAAGTCAGGGTCTTTGCTCTTGCTAGGTCAGTGGCTTAAGCAAAAGACCCCGTACCCCGTTTCTTTCTTCAATTT
>NW_006922011.1:842464-851886 GCF_000298275.1 Orycteropus afer afer | reverse complement strand
GGAGGAAGTTCCTTGATACCTGCTGAGACTGGAGGGCAGATAAAAGCCCTAAGGAGTGTTTAGAATTACAAAAGTTCTGTTAGCACTACTGACACTAAAAGGTTTCTGGTTAAAGATTTTCCTGGAGGCTGCTAGAATTCTGGCTTCAGATTGACTCACAAAAGAAGCTGAAAAGAGACAAGGACCTTTCTCTGGAACCTACAGAGAGACAAATCCTTCCCCTAGAGCCAGCACCCTGAATTCAGACTTCTAGACTCCTAAACTGTAGGAAAATAAATTTATGTTCATTAAAGCCACCTACTGGGCGGTATTTCTATTAGAGCAGCACTAGGAAACTAAGACAGTGGTCTTAAGAACTGTGCCATCTAGTTTTGACCAAATTAATGCCCTATCACCTTTTCAGAAAATGGATTTGTTACTCTGAATATCAGCATCAGACCACACATCATTAGGTAGATGACCAGTCAGAATTACAGCCCTTTAGAGATTCAGGTTTACTTTTCATCAGCTTATGTCTGAGATCCAGGTATCATACAAAATCATGTTAAAAACAACACAATATTCTGATTTTTTCCCCAAGTACTGGATAAAAATGAACATGATACCCTCATTAGCAATTAGAAGAACCTACAGTTTGAAACCACTAATTACTGGTTTTCCACTCTTTAACTTTTAGTGGAAATAAAGGCAGGCCTCATAGTCTCAAAACTCACAAAACAGAAAGAAGGTCAAAATTATTAACAAGTGGAATACAGGGCTTTTGGGGTTTTGCATAGAGAGCTTAGCTGCTAACCAAAAGGTCAGTGGTTCAAACTTACCAGCCTCTCTGCAATAAAAGATGTGATAATCTGCTTCCATAAATATTTACAGCCATGGAAACCTTGTGGGGCAGTTGTATTCTGTCCTATAGTGTTGCTATCAATCGGAATTGACTACAACAGTGGATTTGGGGTTTTTAGTGTTTTATATCAATACTTTTTTTTATAAATTTTTAAGTATTTTTTATAGTTGAAACAAATTATTCAACAAAAACAAGTAAATCAAGCAGAATTTCTGGAAATATTAACTACAGAAGAAGTTTGTAGATTGTTAAAATAGTACTAAATATCTCCAATCTACATTTATATTCAAATCTGTTAAATTGCTTTCTAGTAGCCTTCAATAAAATAAATTGTGCCTGGCCTTGAATTTTAGGAAAAATATGTAACTTTTCTGGAAAATACATGTTTTCCAGAAGCACAAACAATTTTCATTTTATAAATACATAATACTAATGATTAAACTTTTGATAGAAGTGTTGCAATTTAATATTTGAAAAGGTAATAAATCAAACCTACTCTCTAGGTTCAATAATTTAGCCAAAAAACAGTGAACTTCGGTTCTAACAGCTTGTGACACAACTGTGTCCTCAGTAAAATACTAGTTTGCAGTTAGTCATCACTGGTCCTTAATGTTGTTGTTGTTGTTTGCCGTCGAGTCGGCCCCGACTCATAGCGACCCCTCCTTGGGTTTCCGAGGCAGTATTACTACGGAAGTAGGATTGCCCAACCTTCCTTCCAAGGAGTGGCTGGTGGGTTTGAACCGCCAGCCTTCTGGTTAGCAGTCAAGTGCTTTAGGCACTATGCTACCAGAGCTCCTGGTCCTTAATACTAGTAAAAATTAATTTACTCATTGAAGAATTCTATCAGAGCTCCAAATATTGACCTGTGAATTAAAACACATTAATAGTTGGCCAAGGAAGAAAGAAGTTGTTTTCCCCTGGATTATTTTTCTATACTTATAAATATTCTTAAACTGTGTTGACAGAAATCATTTGTTGGATAAGCTTTCATCAACCACCTCAAGAAAGTGTTTTACCCAAAAAACAACTTGTGAACACTCTTGAGTCACTGTTTGAATTTCACAAGATTGAGTGTTAGGCACAGAGTTGTTGTTGTTATGTGCCGTTGAGTTGGCCCCGACTCATAGCGACTCCTCCTTGGGTTTCCGAGGCATTATCATCACTACTGAAGTAGATTGTCCAACCTTCCGGGGAGTGGCTGGTGGATGAACCGCCATCCTTCTGGTTAGCAGTCAGAAGTGCCTTAGGCACTATGCCACAAGAGCTCCTTAGGCACAGAGATGACAGGCTAACTAGACTCTGCTTTTTTAATAGTAAAGTGACACCTGCCATTTATTGAACATTTATTTTGTACAAGACACTACACTGAACACTATACACCCTGATCACAGCCCTATGAGGTAGGTTTACTATCTTGAACTCACAGATAAGGAAAATAAGGTTCAGAGAGTTGAACTAAGTTACTTAAATTTATACAACTATAGGCAGCTGAGCCAGTTCTTGATCCCATTCAGATTCCTGAGTCCATATTTGTGAATATTATGTTACAGTGCTTTCTATTCACAGAAACATTTTCTGTCCCATGAAACTGTTGTTTCCTACCTGAGGAAACAAAGCAAAATGCCCTGTAAAATGAAGGAAATGATTAATTTTATTCTGGGAATATATAAGGCTCATTTTTTTCCCTTTTATCATGAACACCATTAATTTTTCTTGATCTAATGAAACCCACAGATTCACTAATAAGATTTAAGTGTCAACTTGGGAATTCTGCCTTGGTTTTAAATGCTTGGTTTAACTTCCATTCGATACTCTTTTGTGATAATATAATCCAAGTGTAGTAGCAGTGATCTTAGATGCAGATATTTATGATTTAAATGATATAATGATAATTTCTTTGTTTTATTTTTTCTGTTATGAAATAAAGTATTATGTTTCTCCTCAGAACTTGCATAAAATTGACAATCAACAATTATTTGAATAAATAATTGAACCTTCAGCCTTCTAACCTACATCTTAGAACATTTTCCCCAGCTTCTCCAATTTCCTGCCATTCCTTATTTTTACAAAAGTTGGGAAAGTAAAAGGAGTAGTATTATAGATTTGTCACATCCTACGATACCTTTTCACTTGGATTCCTTACCACGTCATTTAATTTTTTGCTATCTTACATGGTTCCATACGGTGCTGCTCCTCCCTAACAAAAGTATGGTGTCTGTGTTTTCTTCCTCTGTTGTATCCCTCCACTCATAGACGTTGATTGAAGACCTTGATCTCCAGGGTCAAGAAAGGAATTGAATTTTCAGTCTCCCAGTTCATGAAACAAAATTTTCCAATTCTGAGTTATTCTCTAAACTCCTCAAAGACAGTGGCTAACATTGTGGTTTCTCAGTGAAAAGCACAATTCTGCCTTATCTTTCCTCAGATTAATATTAATAAAAACTGTTGTTACTATTCCTTTGACATACTTTGTTGATAAAGCCAAACAAATGAACAAGAAGCTTTCATTTGCCCTTAGCAATATCGGATATGAAAATGTGTTGAATCTGAAGTATTTACACAGGTTATGAAATCTGCCCCAGTGCTACTGCCCCAGAAAACAGGCATAAAGCACTCTTTGTGAAATGCTCAGCTTTGTAAGACCTATCTGGCATCTGAGCAAGCTATTTGTAAAACATCAGGCTCTGCAAGAAAATCAAGATCCCCACATTTGGACTCAATTGAAAGATCTTCCATTCATTAGCATTCTAAATGCAGCTGAAGGCTCAAGAAAATGTTGAAAGCACAACCCATCACATAATTGGGACTCAGAGAAACAAACTGAGCTTACCTTGGCACCAGCTAAGTGTATTTATAAAAATGCAGAGTGATCTGTTTATCAGAATAGAGGAAAATTCACTAATATGCCCATAAGCAACGAAGGAAGTCTGTATATTTTGTATTTAAAGTTATAGGAAATTAGAATACTTTCACTTTGGTAAAACTAATCTCAAAGATACTGGGCCTAAAGAGTTGTCCGTTAACTATCACTTGTTGGAAAGTAAAATATTACTAAATATGCACTTTATTCAAGTTGTCATAATTTAAAATAATTGGTATGTTCCACTCCTCTTCCTCCAAGACCCAGTTACTCTTTTCCTAGGTTAACTTCTTTGTGATTTCTAAAGAGTTTTTGTTTCCTCTTCATTGTCTTCAAGCTGTGTAATGAGCCAGGAATTCCAGTGAAAGAGAGTGCAGGTTGTCTGGCAGCTCCTAGGCAGCCGGGGGTCCCTTGAGGAAGGATGCCCTCAGACCTGGGTAACTCTTCCTTGAGTAAATGGTCAGAAATAGTGTTCTCTTAAGTCAGGACACAGGTCCTCTCTTCTGAGAGTCCTGCTGATAATTACTCTGGGAAATAGAGGTACAAAATATAATACAATACAGGGAAATTTTAAGTCAATCGAATACAGATTTGGATTGACATTACTTCACTCTTCATTCATTATTTTATTCATTTATTCAATAGTCACTGAATGCCACTAGGCCAGGATCTAATAGGTGCCAGGGATATGGTGCTGATCAAAAGAGACAAATTTCTGTCCTGTTAGAGCTTTATTCTAGTGGAGAAACAGCCAATATACAATTAAATGTAACATATGTCAAGTAAAGATAAATACTATGAAGAAAAATAAAGCAAGGTAGAGGTATAGATGGAGTCTCTGAGTGCCACAAATGGTTAATAACTTGACTACTAGCCTAAAGGTTGGCAGTTTGAATCCACCAAGATGTGCCTTGGAAGACAGGCTAGGCAATCAGCTACTAAAAGGGCACAGCCATTGCAAACCCTATAGAGCAGTTCTGCCCTCCACACACGGGGCTGTCTTGAGTCAGAATTGACTTGACAGCAATTGACAACAATAACACTTTTTCACAATTGCCCTTTTGCCACTTTAAAAAAAAAAAAAAATCCATAACCAAAAACTGAGGGAGTGAGTCACTGGGTCTGGGGACTCAGGACCATAGTCTTAGGGGACATTAAGGTCAATTGGCACAACATAGTCCACAAAAGCAGTGTTCTACATCCTACTTTGGTGAGTAGCAACTGGGATCTTAAAAGCTTGTGAGATGCAACTATTGGTCTCTCCCCATCCAGAACAAAGCACAGTGAAGAAAATCAAAGACATAGGGAAACAATTAGTGCGAAGGACTAATGGTCATACAAACCACAGCCTCCACAACTCTGACACCAGGAGGACTAGATAGTGCCCAGCCACCAATACCACCTATTCTGAAAGGGGTCACATTAGAAGGTCCTCAATAGAGTGGGAGAAAAATGTGGAACAAAACTCAAAATCATTAAATAAATAAAAAGACCAAGCTTACTGGTCAAAGAGAGACTGGTAGGACCCCTGAGAATGTGGCCCTTGGTCACAACTTCGGACCTGGAACTGAACCCCCTCCCATAGCTCAATTTTGAGTCAAACACTAGGTCTACAAGGTGAATAATAACTCTAGGAAGGTACACAGTCCTTAGAACAATCAAATCATTTAAGATCAAAAGCATTTGCCCAAGGACAAAGTTGAGAAAGCAGGAAGGGTTAAGAGAGAGAGGAAAGGAAACAAGACACAGGGAGGATGTGGGAGGAGTGATGTTTCATTGAGGGAAGTGTAATCAATGACAAAACAAAATGTGTGTAAATGGTTGAATGAATGGAAAACTGACTTGCTCTATAAACTTTAAACCAAATCACAAAAAGTTGGGTTTTTTTTTAATTCCTACTTTGAATCTTACAGGGTGCATTGCTACTGGATGTAGAGTTCCTAGCCAAGGAACAGTTCTTAACATTAGCATCAAAGCATGATCTTTAAATGATTAATCAAGGGACCATAATTTTGTGTCTTTCCCTGAATTAAACACACCATATATCACCAATCCTAAGGTGTGTATTTTTTTTGTCACAGTATGACTTCTCTGAATTGGTCTGTCTTGCTATCATGTAAGCCTGATGATAGTTGTCATAACCTGCACACGTGCAACATTAAAAGCATTTTATTCAAAACTTGAAGAATGGGTGTCCACGTACTGGAAGTAATAATGGAGCAGTCTTTTAATTCCTAAGAAGCAAAGAGTTGGGGGGAAAGGATAAGGAAAGTTATTAATCCAATAAGATTAACAATACAGGAAACAAAAATACACTAGTGCTCTAGGTCAAGTAGATGAGTTTTTAAATTTAATCCTACAGTCCCAGAGATACATTCCTTGTTGCCACTTCAATTTGGACTCCTAAAAAAAGGCTTCTATAAGAGCTCTACAAGGAAACCCTTTATTCCCAGCTCTGTTTCTGATTTGCTAGGTTGCCTTAGGGTGATCTCCCTGTACATCACTTTCCTTGAACAGAAATAAACTTGGGAATAATTACAGTAGTACAAACAAAATAAATGTTACTCTTCCAAAGTTAGATGATGTGATAATTCAGTGAATGAAATAGAGTCTAAACTATGTAGAAATGTATGCTAAAATAGCAAAAAAATAAAGTTCAGGAATGATTTTGAAGTAATACAATGATCTTTATTGCATTTTTAAACAATGTTGTTGCTGTTGTTAGGTGCCATCAAGTTGGCTCCAACTCATAGCGACCTGTGTACAATGGAATGAAATAATGTCCAGTTGTGTGCCATCCTCACAATCCTTGTTACACCTGAGCCCTTCGTTGCAGTCATTGTGTCGGTCCATCTCACTGAAGGTCGTCCCCTTTTTCGCTGACTCTCACTTTACCAAGCATAATATCCTCCAGGCAATGGATCCTTCTGACATAACCAAAGAGACGAAGTCAGGCTATTCTCACTTCCAAGGAGTATTCCAGCTGCACTTCTTCCAGGACAGATTTATTTGTTCTTCTGGCAGTCCATGGTACTTTCAGTATTCTTCGCCAACACCACAACTCAGAAGCATCAACTCTTCTTCAGTCTTTCTTATTCATTGTCCAGCTTTCACATGCATATGAGGCAACTGAAAATACTATGGCTTATTGTTTTAAACAATAGTCCACTAGTAGCTCTCTTAACTGACTTCCAATTTAACAATCAAGTGACTAACTGAAGTTCTCCCTTCACACTGTAAACTATTTTGTGTGATACCCATGCACACTGAGTGGTCTCAATTAGAAAATTGTCTCTTGGGAATTGATACACCAAGTAGACAGAAGAGAAAAAATCAATAAGACTATAGATTTGAACTACACCATCAATAGGCCTGAACTAATGGACGTATAGAGAACATTTTACCCAACAATTAGAAAATGGATATCCTTTTCAAGTATACTCAGACCACTTACAAAAACTAGCCAAGTACTGGAGCATAAAGCAAATCTCAAATAATTTTCAAGGGTTGGAATCTTACAGATCTCATTGTGTGCTCACAATGTCGAGTTAGATACCAACAATGGATAGATAATTTTTGGAAATTAAAAGACTCGCTTCTAAATAATTTGTGGACCCAAAGAAAAAAGTTACAATGGAAATTAGAGAATGCTTAGGATTGAATAATAATGAAAATAATACTGTAGGAAATTATATTAAATCCAAATAGTCTCTGCTCCACTCTGTGAAAGAATTATACATTCCAGCCCATTACCATGTTCTTGCAGTGCCCATACTGTGAGATTTGTATTTCCCAGTGACCCCTGCTTGGCTATCTGACTTGCTTTAGCCAATGAAATGTGAGTGAAGTCATGTATGCCACTTCTGAGCAGAAGCCTTTGAAGTCACTGCTTTATTCCTTCAGCCACAGATAGGCCTGGTACAGATGACTGCTTCAGCCTGGATCCCAGAATGAAGCAGAGCCATCATCAACATGGAAAACATACTTTTTGTAGTGGTAAGCCACTGAAATTCAGTAGGAATTATCACCACAGCACAACTTAGCCACAGCTAACTGATAATTCGTATCAATACTTGTAAGTTGGAGGCAAGGCTCCACTTCCAGGGAAATTTAGACTTAAATGTTTATATCAGAAAACAGGAAAAGAGATTATCAATTATTTAAATATCAAACTTAAGACATTAGAAAAATTAAAATAGATGAACATGAAGTGGCAGGAAGGAAATTAAACAAACAAACAAACAAACAAACAAACTCATTGCCATCAAGTCAATTCCAACTTATAGTGTGATAGTTGGAACTGTGTGTCAACTTGGCTGGACCCTAGTTCTGTGTGGTTGTTCCCATGATGGGATCAGATGACTGTGTTCTGAGTGACCAATCTGCCCAAGGGGAGTTTCCCTAGGGGTGTGGCCTGCTTCCAAGATATCCAGGGACATCCTGGGAAGAGAGACATTCTCTGAGGGATTGGAACCCTGGTGTGCGGACTACAAACTTCCGTGAGGGAGCAGCCCACTGCTCGGCCTACAGATCTTGGATTCGTCTTTTGTCGGAGTCAACAACCAGTGTACTGCCTGCCAGCCTTGAATTTCTCGGCCCCCTGTGCTTGCAGAAGCTTAAGGCTGCTGCTAGCCTGACGTTTCCTCCAGGGACTTTGGACTTGCCGGCTTCTATATGTTTGTGAGCCATTTTCCTAAGATAAATTTCTCATTCTCTCTCTCTCTCTCTCTCTCTATATATATATATATATATACATGCTTTGCTGGTTTTTGTGTTTTTCTAGAGAACCCAATCTAACACATTTGGTACCAGGAGTGGTTCTAGAGAGACAAAATCATAAGGATGGGCTTCCTAGATTGGTTCTCCAGTTTGATTGATTTTGATGACACTAGCAACTCTGCATCTGCTGGTAAAGAGAGCCCTACTAATCCGTGGCATGAGGTGGCAAAATTAATACACGAAATAGCACCACCAATAGATCACATACTTGTGAGAAGTGATCCTCTGGGTGATCGAATATTTGATACTTTTCTGCAATTTTGTCCGAATGAGGAGTATAGGGAAGCTGGTTGGTTTGTCCTACTTACACTGGATAAATTGGTGAAAGAGCGAGATGGGCTCAAAGCTGCTGAGTCTCAGCTTAAGCACCGCATGAATGACCTCAGTGCTTCTAGCTGTGCTTTGAAAGAAAGCCTTATAGCTTCTACTACCAGGGCTGACATAGCTGAAACCCAAATCCAGAGTCTTATCGTAAGAGTGGCTGATTTACAACGCCAGCTCAATTGCCAACCCAGAACGGTGTCTGCCATTAAAGTGAGGGCATTGATTGGAAAAAAAAAAGGGATCCTGTAACCTGGAATGGGGACATATGGACAGATGATCAGGAAGATCAGGATATGGAGCCTGTAAATTCTGTTGAATCCCTCCCATCTGAACAGATTACTGTAAAACCATTATCCCCTCCCCCTCATCTTGAGGGCACTAGCCAAACCGGTCCTGCAGGGCTATTGTGTGAGGCAGAGGCCATGGAAAACATTCCTGACTGCTCTCAGGAACTGCCTCAAGCACCTAGTCTGGTGGCTGGCTTGGCCCATAACAAAGGTCAAGTCTAAGAGAGCCCCAAGAGGTGAAATAGAAAGTGTGACTGAGGTGATACGCAATACTCCAAACGACCTACTTGATTTTGCCAACATGTACAGACAGAAACCTGGAGAATATGTA
>NW_006922011.1:831763-839536 GCF_000298275.1 Orycteropus afer afer | reverse complement strand
GCTTAGCTGGATGGTCTGGGACTTGGAAGGAGCATGATTGGAAGATTGGTGATAAGGATGGATGGGGAAGAGGCATGTGGATAGATCTCTCTGAATGGGCCAAAGAAGTAAAGATATTTGTGTCCCATGTGAATGCCCACCAAAAGGTGACTTCAGCAGAGGAGGACTTTAACAATCAGGTGGCTAGGAGGACACGTTCAGTGGAAACCAGCCGTCCTTTTTCCCCAGTTACTCCTGTCATTGCTTAATGGGTCATGGTGGTAGGAATGGAGGTTAGGCATGGGCACAGCAACATGGACTCCTGCTTACCAAGGCTGATTTGGCTACCGCCACCGCTGAGTGCTCAATCTCCCAACAGCAGAGACCAAGTCTGACTCCACGATATGGAACCATTCCTTGGGGTGATCAGCCTGCAATGTGGTGGCAGGTTGATTACTTTGGACTACTTTCATCATGGAAAGGACAGCGTTTTGTTCTTACTGGAATAGATACTTAGTCGGGATATGGACTCGCCTTCCCTGCATGCAATGCTTCTGCTAAAACTACCATCCATGGACTTACAGAATGCCTTATCCACCATCATGATATCCCATACAGCATTGCTTCAGATCAAGGGACTCATTTCACAGCACATGAAGTGCGGCAGTGGGCTTATGCTCATGGAATTCACTGGTCTTACCATGTTCCCCACCATCCTGAAGCAGCTACTTTGATAGAACGATGGAATGGCCACTTAAAAGCACAAATACGGTGCCAGCTAGGTGGCAATACCTTGAAGGGTTGGGGCAATGTTCTTCAGGAGGCTGTATAAGCTCTCAACCAGCATCCAATATATGGTTCTGTTTCTCCAATAGCCAGGATTCATGGGTCCAGGAACCAAGGGGTGGAAACAGGAGTGGTACCACTCACTGTTACCCCTAGTAACCCACTCAAAAATTTTTGCTTCCTGTCCCTGCTACCCTATGCTCTGCGGGTCTCGAGATCTTAGTCCCAAAGGGAGGAACACTCCCACCTGGAGACACAATACTGATTGCATTGAACTGGAAATGAAGAATGCCACCCAGCCATTTTGGCTTCCTCATGCCTCTGGATCAACAAAGAAGGGCATTATTGTGCTATCTAGTGTGATAGATCCTGATTACCAAGGGGAAATTGGGTTGGCTTTACATAATGGAGGTAAATATGAATATGTCTGGAATACAGGAGATTCTTTAGGACGTCTTTTAGTACTACCATGCCCTGTGATTAAAGTCAATGGAAAATTACAGCAACCCAATTCTGATATGACTGCTAACGGCTCAGACCCTTCAGGAATGAAGGTTTGGGTCACCCCTCCAGGCAAAGAACCACGTGACCAGCTGCAGAAACAAGGACTGTGATTGTTATATTTCTTCATTTTATATGTGCGTCAATTATTTTTGTTTCCTTCTGTTATAAGCTGTGAAATGTAAATTAGGTTAATGCATTTTGGTTGTATGTGTGTTAACGTATCATATTAGGCACAAATATGACTCTGTAATTGTCCTTATTTAGAGATTATATATGGTTAAGAAGATGTGTACAACTGCCAAGTTGACAAGGGGTGGACTGTGATGGTTGGAGCTGTGTGTCAACTTGGCTGGACCCCAGTTCTGTGTGGTTGTTCCCATGATGGGATCAGATGACTGTGTTCTGAGTGGCCAATCTGCCCAAGGGGAGTTTCCCTAGGGGTGTGGCCTGCTTCCAAGATATCCAGAGACATCCTGGGAAGACAGACATTCTCTGAGGGATTGGAACCCTGGTGTGCGGACTACAAACTTCCGTGAGGGAGCAGCCCACTGCTCAGCCTGGAGATCTTGGATTCGTCTTTTGTCGGAGTCAACAACCAGTGTACTGTCTGCCAGCCTTGAATTGCTCGGCCCCCTGCGCTTGCAGAAGCTAAGGCTGCTGCCAACCCGAAGTTTCCTCCAGGGACTTTGGAATTGCCGGCTTCTATACGTTTGTGAGCCATTTTCCTAAGATAAATTTCTCTCTATATATATCTATATATAGATAGATAGATAGATAGATATACACGCTTTGCTGGTTTTTGTGTTTCTCTAGAGAACCCAATCTAACACACATAGTGACCCCTTTGGGTTTCCAAGGCGGTATCACTACAGAAGTAGATTGCCCAACTTTCCTTCCAAGGAGTGGCTGGTAAGTTTGAACCACCAGCCTTCTGGTTAGCAGTCAAATGCCTTAGGCACTATGCCACCAGAGATCCTATATAGAACTATATTAAAAAATTAAATGAGATAATCATATGATCATCTCAACAGATTCAGAAAAAGTATCCAATAATATTCAACCCTCTAATATAGTGTACTGGTGGCCCAGTGGTTAAGCTCTCACCTGCTAACCAAAAGTTCAGCAGTTCAAACCCACCAGTTGCTCCACAGGTGAAAGATGTGGCACTATGCTTCCCAGTATCATATTACCCAATAAGCAAGATAAGCACAAGCTTACTTGTGTTTACTTGCTACTCTGTAGTGACTTAGATCATCTTTGATGTGAAACTTTTCACTACAGACTGGTAAGTATGCACAAGTAAGATCATGCTTCCCTGGTTTATTGGATAATCCACCCTCCTGCTTCTCTAAAGATTACAGCCTTGGAAACCCTAGGGGAAGCTCTACTCTGCCCTATAAGGTCCAACTATAAATTGGAATCTATTTCAACAGCAATAATAAAAACTAGAACAGAAAGGAATTTCCTAAACCCAAGAAAGAGTATCCAACAACCACCTTCCTTGATAAAAATTTCAAATCAACAATCAGGATGGGATCCCCACTATTAATACTTCTGCTCAATATTGTACTGAACATCCTAGCCAAATATGTAAGACAAGAAAAAGAAAAGAAGTAAAACTCAGAAAAGTAGACAAAAGCCATCATTATTTGCAGATGACATTACTGTCTACCTAGAAAACCCAAAAGATCCTTTAGATAAATTGTTAGAAATAAGCATTTAGCAAAGTGGCTACATATAAGATTGATTTATATAAATTAGTACATTTTTGTGCCTCAGCAACAAGCAGAAAAAATAATTTGAAAAATAACTACAAAAGCAAATATACAGATGTAGTACTTAGAAGTACATGTAACAAAAATGTGCAATGCTCATAAAGAAAAAAACAACTCACTGCTGTCGAGTCAATTCTGACTCATAGTGACACCATAGGACAGAATAGAACTTCTCCATAGGATTTCTAAGGCTACAAATCTTTACAGATGCAGACTGACTCATCTTTCTCCCAAGGAGTGGTTGGTGGGTTTGAAGCACCATTTTGGTTAGCAGATGAACGTTTTAACCACTGTGCCACCAGAGCTCCTTATAAGGAAAAAGATCATAAAATGTTATTGAAAGATATTTAAGAATAACTTAGTAAATTGAGGAAGTCCTGGTGATGCAGTGTTTAAAGTACTCAGCTGCTAACCGAAGGGTTGGTTGTTGTAACCCACCAGCATCTGCAGGAGAAAGATGCAGCAGTGTACTTCCATAAAGATGACAGTCTCAGAAATCCTACGGGGCAGTTCTACTCCATCCTGTAGGGTTGCTATGAGTAGGAATTGGCTCATTGGCAACGAGTTTGGTGGTGGTGGTGGTTTTTAAAGTAAATTGAGAGATACAAAAAATGTTTATATCTTGAAAGATTTGATCTCTGTTAAAATGTCAATTGTCCTGGATTGATCAAAAGATTCAGTGTATCATCAAGGTATTTGAGGAACTTAAAAAGCTTGTTTTGAAATATATAGAGAAGAGTAAAGTCTTAATAATATCCAAGACACTCTTGAAAAAAATATGGTGGTGAGAGTGTAGTATTGGTCCAGGGATAGACAATTTGACCAATAGAACAAAATAATTGAGAAAGAGACCTGTGCATACACGGAAACTAGATCAATGAAAGCGATGTGGGAAAGGAGTGGAGTGCATCCTTGACCCAAAAATCTGGCAGAGAGACCCCAGCATATAGCATGAGAGATGGCAGGAGCAAAGTCGAGAGAGCTGGCATGAGACAGCGACAGCCTTACCAGCCCATGGTAGAGAAAGCTGGATGCCACTGAATAGGCGGCTTCCTGGCGGAGTGGGTTGCCTTTGGGCATTAAATGGTAGAAGAGATCAGCATGAAATGGAGTAGCAGGTTGGCCGGCCCACAGAGCAAGAAAGCTGAGTGCTTTTGGGGCAGGAAAATTTCTGGCAGAGTAAGTTGCCTTTGGCGTTAATTGACAGAAGCAGAGAGCCCAAGGAAACCAATGGTATTGGAAGGAAGAACTCCAAGCTGCACTGAAGGAAACGGTGAAAAACAAAGCTCTAGGAATTGACAAAATACCAATTGAGATGTTTCAACAAATGCATGCAACACTGGAAGCACTTGTCTGTGCCAAGAAACTTGGAAGACAGATACCTGGCCAACCAACTGGAAGAGATTCATGTTTGCCCATTCCAAAGAAAGATGATCCTTTCCAAAGAATATGTATTATTGAACAATATCATCATTATTATTACATACAAGTAAAGTTTTGCTGAGGATGATTTAGGAAAACAACAACAGGGAACTGCCAGAAATTCAAGCCAGATTCAGAAAAGGATGTAGAATGAAGGATATCATTGCTGATATCAGATGGATCTTGGCTGAAAGTAGAGAGTATCAGAAAGATATTTACTTGTATTTTATTGACTATGCAAAGACACTTGATTACATAAAGATCATAACAAATTGGCTATGCAAAGGGCCACAACAAATTATGCATAACATTGCAAAGAATGGGAATTCCAGAACAGTTCATTGTGCTTATGAGGAACCTGTACATAGACTAAGAGGCAGTAGTTTGAACAGAGCAAGGGGATACTGCATGATTTAAAATCAGGAAAGGTTGTATCCTTTCACTATACTTATTCAATCTTTATGCTGAGTAAATAAGTCAAGAAGCTGTACTATATGAAGAAGAACAAGGAATCAGGGTTGGAAGATTCATTAACAATCTGAAATATGCAGATGACACAACCTTGCCTGCTGAAAGCAAACAGGACTTGAAGTATTTACTGATGAAGATCAAAGACTACATACAGCCTTCAATATGGATTACACCTCAACATAAAGGAGACAAAAATTCTCACAACTGGACTAATAAATTATATCCTGATATATTGAGAAAAGATTGAAGTAAAAAGAATTTCATTTTACTTGATTTTCAATCAGTGCCCATGGAAGCAGCAGTCAAAAAATCAAACTACATATTACATTAGGCAAATGTACTATAAATTATCTCTTTAAAGTGTTAAATATCAAAGATGTCACTTCAAGAACCAAGGTGAGCCTGACTCAAGCCATTGTATTTTCAATCACCTCATATGCATGCAAAAGCTGAACAATGAATAAGGGAGACTGAAGAAGAACTGATGCCTTTGAATTATGGTGTTGGTGAAGAATACTGAATATGCCATAGACTGGTAGAAGAACAAACAAATCTGTCTTGGAAGAAATACAGCCAAAATGCTCCTTAGAAACAAGGATGGCGAGACTTGTCTTGTGTATTTTGGACACATTATCAGAAGGGACTAGTCCCTGGAGAAGAACATCATGCATGGTAAAAGAAAGGATCAGTGAAAACGAGACAGACCCTCAATGAGATGGATTGACACAGTGGCTGCAGCAATGGGCACAAAGTATATGAATCCTGAGTTTTAAAAATATATCTGTATATGAATACATAATAGGAGTTCTGGTTGTAAGGCATTTGACTGCTAATCAGAAGGCTGGTGGTTCAAACCCACCAGCCACTCAGAAGGAGTGGGTAATCTATGTCCATAGAGATACCACATCAGAAACCCAAGGAAGAGTTGTTATGAGTCTGGGGCTGACTCGAAGGCCGTGAATTTGGTTTGGTTTTTTGGTATACATAATATTTTTTTGAAACAACTGAGGAAAACTGAGCATTGAATATTAAGTGATACTACTGAATGAATGTTTTCTTAGGTGTGGTACTGATGTTGTGTTTATACAAGACAATGTCCCTATTCTTGAGAGATGTGTTTATTGTAATTTGGGTGAAAGTTTACAGAACAAATTCACTTTCCATACAGCAGTTCACACACACTTTATCTCATGACATGGACTACCATTTGCCCCAATGCAACAGCTCCCCTCCCACTTCCTCCCAATAGTTACCTCTTCCCCATGTCCATCCCTCCATGCACTCCTGCCCCCTGAGCTGTCTCCCTGTGCATAAACAGCCTTTCTTTCTCCCACGATTGTTCCTCCAAGGAGTGTTCTACCTCAGGTAAATGTTGAACTCATATGCCTGTCTTTTGTTTGGCTGGAAGCCACAGGTGTGGGTTCAGTTCCAGACCTGAAGGGCAGCTAGAGGCCATAGTCTCAGTGGTTCCACCAGGCTCCATCGGACCAGCAAACCTGGTCCCCATGCCCCCTTTTGTTTTATTTCCAAATGATTTTGAGTTTTGTTCCACATTGTTCTCCCTCTCTATCGAGGATCTCCTACATAGATCCCCCTCCAAGTGGTTGACAGTGGTAGCTGGTCACCATCTAGTTTTTCTGGTCTCATAGTCATATAGGGGAGGATCACATGGTGTAGCAGTCACCAGGACTAATTGTTTCCATGGATCTTTGGTTTTCTTCATTCTTCTTTGCTCTGGATGAGGAGAGACCCATTGTTGCATCTAGATGGCTGCTAGCAAACTTTTAAGATCCCAGTCACTACTCACCAAAGTAGGAGGTGGAACAATGTTCTGTGTAATATGTTATGCCAATTGAGCTTGATGTCTCCTGTGACTATAGTCCTGAGCCCACAGGTTCAACTGCTCACTCCCTCCAGGTAGCTGGCTGTGACCAAGAAATGGCTACAACCTTGTCCCTTGTCAGCTCTACTATATCCCTGGGAATTCTTACAGAACATACAAATACACTTGTACAACAATTGTCTGCCCTAAAAAGATATTTTTGCTCTTCATCACTTGAAAGAGGTCTTCTGCAGCAGATATGTCCAGTGCAATACATCATCTGATGTCTTGACTACTGCTTTAGTGTTGATTGTGGAACCAAGTAATATGAAATCTTTGACAACTCCATTTATCATTATGCTGCTTATTGGTCCAGTTGTGAGGATTTTTTTTGTTTTGTTTTGTTTATATTGAGGTGTAATCCATACTGCAGATTGTAGTCTTTAGTTTTCGTCACTAAGTACTTCAAATCATCCTCACTTTCAGTAAGCAAGGTTGTGTCATCTGCAATCACAAGTTGTTAATGAGTCTTCCTCCAATCCTGATGCCATGTTCTTCTTCATATAGTCCAGCTTCTTGGATTATTTGCTCAACATACAGATTGAGTAAATATGGTTTGAAAGGATACAACCCTGACACACTCCACTCTTGATTTTAAACCATGCAGTGTCCCCTTGTTCTGTTCAAATGACAGCCTCCTGATCTCTGTACAGGATCCTCATGAGCACAAGTAAGTTTTCTGGAATTCCCATTCTTCTCAATGTTATCCATAATTGGTTGTGATCCACACAATCAAATGCTTTTGCATAGTCAATAAAACACAAGTAAATATCTTTCTGGCATTCTTTGCTTCCAGCCAAGATCCATCTAACATCAGCAATGATATCCCTCATTCCATGTCCTCTTCTGAATCCAGTTTGCATTTCTGAAAGTTCTCTGTCAATATACTGCTGCAGTCGTTTTTGAATTATCTTCAGCAAGATTTTACTTACATGTGATATTAATGATATTGTC
>NW_006922011.1:821189-829443 GCF_000298275.1 Orycteropus afer afer | reverse complement strand
CTCCTCGGAAGGAAGGTTGGGCAATCCTACTTCCGTAGTGATACTGCCTTGGAAACCCAAGGAGGGGTCGCTATGAGTCGGGGCCGACTCGATGCCAAATAACAACAACAACAACAGTATTAACTGGTTTACCTTGTAGGTATATGGATATTATTCTATCACTGACAACACTGTACTTCAGGATAGATTTTGAAACATTCTTTGTGACAATGAATGCCATGCCATTCCTCTTCAATTTTTCACTCTTAGCATAGTAGATCATATGGTTGCCTGATTCAAAATGGCCAAAACCAGTCCATTTCAGCTAACTAGGAAATCAATCTTTATGTGTTCCATTTCATTTTGACAACTTCCAGTTTTCCTAGATTCATACTTCCATATATTCCATGTTCTGATTATTAATGGATGTTTGCAGCTGTTTCTTCTCATTTTGAGTCATGCCACATCAGCAGATGGAGGTCCTGAAAACCTTACTCCATCCACTTCATTAAGATCAACTCTACTCTGAGGAGACAGCTCTTCCCTCGTCTATTTTGAGTGCCCTCTGAGCTGAGCTCATCTTCCAGTACTACATCAGACAATGTTTCAAGGCTATTCATAAAGTTTTCCAGTAATGTATCAGACAGTATTTCACTGGTATTCATAAGGTTTTCACTGGCCAAGTCTGTGAGAAGTGGATGGCTCCTTCTTTCTTCCACATCTGTCTTAGTCTGGAATCTCTGGTGAAACCTGTCCACCATTGGTGACCCTGCTAGTATCTGAAATACCAGTGGCATAGCTTCCAGACTCACAGTAACATGCAAGCCACCACAGTGCAACAAACTGACAGGCAAGTAGTGGTCAATAAGTGTAGATACTATTAAATGGGACAGTTTTGATGAGAAGTTGATGGTAATAATACCATTCAACAATAAACATTTTGACTTCAGAATCCTCTTCAAAATACAAAGCTTTATAAAAGCATGAAAGAGCTGACAAAAGAGTACTAAATTGCAAGGCAAAAATATAAGAGAAAGCAAGAACACTAAGAATTAAGTGGAAGACATGGATAATACTTTTGCTCTGACACCATTTTCCAAGCCTAAATAAGACAAGCTTCAGTTTTAATCTCCTTTGTTTTCTCCCATTAAACTGATCATTATGTCTAGAAACTATTGAATAAGAGCAGGTTTTGCTGCATACATTTTCACCAAAAATAAATTATTGATAGTAAAAAAAAAAAAAATCTTCCATTTTGATTGTGTTTCTGTCCATTTCTTCTTACATTTCTAGCAGTTTTTGCTTTGTACATTTTTTATTTTGACACCTCTGATTTTGTTATGCCTCTGCTCTCAGTTTTCCCTTATATGCAGAATTAAAATCCAAAACACATGTCAAGTCCTGCAAAGGCCCTTAGTGACCTGGCATGTGGCTTCCTCATTCCTCGCCACTCTTTACCTAGTTTACTCTTCTCTCTTTGCTGATTTCTGCTATGGCTGCCAGGCATATGCCTGTCTCAGGGCCTTTATTGGCTGCTCCCAGTTGCAGCCAAGAGCCTGGAAAGCTGTTCCTCTAATATTTGATGATTCACTCCCTTTCTTTATTCAGGATGCTGATCAAATATCTTCCAAGAGACCACCTCTTATCTTTACATGAAAAAATAACACCCCTGACACTTTCTCTGCTTTTATTGTTTTCTTTTTCTTCATAGCATGTATCACTATCTGCAAGTTACATATTCATGGCTTTTGCTCTTTGTCTTTCCCACTATAATGTGTCATCAGAAAAGAAACCTTATCTTCTGTGTATCTCAAATTCTTGGCCCAAAACTTTAATGTGGTTTTGCTTTCAGTTCTACTCTGATATTAATCTTTCTACTCCTACTTTATTTTTGTACAGGAAGGCTTATTCTATATTTGTCTGTGCTTTAATTTTTACTGTCACTTTATTTTGTTCAAGTAGCAAATTTTGCATGTTTATTTTAATTTCATTAATAAATGAAATCATTTTCACTTTTCCTTTAATTTCTGTATTTTATGCTTCCAAAATTTTATTTTCTTAGTATATATTTCCCTCCATTATTTTATAAAACTTATTTATTTTCTCAAACTATATGATATGCTAGCTGAGGGCAAAGAGAATAGGAAATGGGGAGTAGAGGAAGGAAGTTATAAAATACCAACCACAGCTTCCTGACCAGTTACAGAAAGAAACAAGGCCTATATAACCTACACACACACACACACACACACACAGTGCTACTATAACAGAAATACCATAAGTGGAAAGCTTGAACAAACAGAAATTTATTCTCTTACAGTTTATGAGGCTAGAAATCTGATTTCAATGTGCTGGTTCTCTATCCCAAAAAACAAAACTCACTTGGATCCGACTCACAGCGACCCCTCCTTGGGTTTCTGAGGTGGTATCACTATGGAAGTACATTGCCCAACCTTCCTTCCAAGGAGTGGCTGGTGGGTTTGAACCACCAGTCTTCTGGTTAGCATTCAAATGCCTGAGGCACTATGCTACCAGAGCTCCCCTAGTTCTCTATATGTATGTGTGTGTGTGTGTGTGTGTGTATAAACATTTCAAGCAATTTCCTCTGTTTTTTCCTCTCTGCTTTCCCTGCTACTTTATATGTAATATGTTTATTGGTAGTAAATGCTTTAATGTAGTCCCTAGGTTACAGAATATTGATGAGATTTTTGAGTGAAATAGAAGAGGAATGAAATAAACATGACAAAGAAATGGTGTTATGGATTAAATCATGTCCCACCAAAAAGTGTTCTAAATCCTAACCTCTATACTTGTAGATCATCACTCATCTGTCACTTTGTTGTACTGTGCTGGCTTGTGTGTTGTGATGGTGGAAGCTATGCCACCAGTATTTCACATACCAGCAGGCTCATCCATGGTGGGCAGGCTTCAGCAGAACTTCCAAACTAAGACAGACTAGCAAGAAGGAAGAGATGGCCCACTTCTGAATAAAATGGCCACTGAAAACATTATGCATAGCAGTGAAACACTGTCTGATATAGTGCCAGAAGATGAACCTCTCAGGTTTGAAGACACTCAAAATATGACTGGGGAAGAGCTGCATTATAAAATCAGAGGTGCTTAATGATGTGGATGGAGTAAAGCTTTTGGGTCCTTCATATCCTGATGTGGCATGACTAAAAATGAGAAGAAACAGCTGCAAACATCCATTAATAATCAGAATGTGGAATGTATGAAGTATGAATCTAGGAAAATTGAAAGTTGTAACAATTGAAATGGAACCCATAAAGATCGATATTTGGGGCAGATTGGTATTGGCAATTTTGAAGCAGACAATCATATGGTCTACTCTGCTAGGACTGACAAATTAAAGAGGAATAGTATTGCATTCATCATCAAAAAGAATATTTCAACATTTATCCTAAAGTACAATATTGTCAGTGATAGGAAATATCCATACACCTATAAGGAAAACCAAGTAATATGATTATTATTAAAATTTACATACAACTACTAAACCAATAATGAAGAAATTGAAGATTTTTACCAATTTCTGCAGTCTGAAATTGACCAAACATGCAATCAAGATGTATTGATAATTACTGATGATTGGAATGCAAAAGTGGGAAACAAAGAAGCAGCTTTGGTTGTTGGAAAATATGGCCTTGGTGATAGAAATAACTCCAGAGATTGCATGATAGAATTTTGCAAGGCCAACGACCTACTCATTGCAAATACATTTTTTTTTTTTTCAACAAAATAAATGGGATCTATACATGTGGGCCTCCCCAAATGGAATACACACTGTGTTAGTCTGGGTTATCTAGACAAGCAAAAACAGTAAAGCTTATATATATAAAAAGAGAAAAATTTATCTTAGGAAAATGGCTCACATACTTACAGAAGCTGGCAAGTTCCAAGTTCTTGGATCAAACATAAAACTGGAGGCTTTTCCTGACTCACACATATGTAGGGGCTGACAAGCTCAAGGCTGGTGAGCAGTATATCAACTGCTGACACCATGAATGACGAATCCAAGATCACCAGGCTAAATGGTGGATTGTTCGCTCATGGACAGTTGTAGGCAGCACAACAGTATCCCAATCTACAGGAGAGTGTCTCTTTTGCCAGGATGTCCATAAATATATTGGAAGCAGGCCACACTCCTAGGGCAAGTTCCTTTCAACAGATTGGTTGCTCAAAACACATACATGCAATCTCATGGGAATAACCCACATCACAACTGCTTAAACCACTCAGAATTATAGCCCAGCCAAGGTGACACCCAGCTCCAACTATCACATAAATGAATCATATTGACTATATCTGTGGAAAGAGACAATGGAGAAGCTTAGTATGAGCTATCAGAAAAAGGCCAGGGACTGACTGTGGAACAGACCATCAATTCCTCATATGCAAGTTTAAGTTGAAGCTGAAGAAATTAAAACAAGTCCATGAGAGCCAAAATATCACTTGATGATATCCCACCTGAATATAAAGACCACCTAAAGAATATATTCGACACATTTAACACCAGTGACTGAAGATGAGATGAACCGTGGGATGACATCAACAACATTATACATGAAGAAAACAAAAGGTCATTAGAAAGACAGGAAAGGAAAAGACCAAAATGGATGTCAGAAGAAGCTCTGAAACTCTTGAATGGAGAGTAACTAAAGTGAATGGAAGAAATGGTGAAGTATGAGATCTGAACAGAAGATTTCCAAGGGCTGCTCAAGAAGACAAAGTATTATAATTAAATGTGCAAAAACCTTGAGTTAGAAAACCAAAAGGGAAGAATATGCTCAGCATTTCTCAAGCTGAAAGAACTGAAGAAAAAATTCAAGCCTCCAGTTGCAACACTGAAGGATTCTATGGGCAAAGTATTGAATGATGCAGGAAACATCAAAGGAAGATGGAAGGAATACAGAGTCACTGTACCCAAAAGAACTGATCAACATTCAACCATTTCAAGAGGTAGCATATTTTCAAAAACTGATGGTATTGATAGAAGAAATCCAAGCTGCACTGAAGGAATCGACAAAAAAACAAGTCTCCAGGAATAGATGGAATACCCATTGACATGTTTCAACCAACAGAATCAACTCTGGAAATGCTGACTCATATATGCCAAGATATTTGGAAGACAGCTATCTGGCCAACCAACTGGAAGGGATCCACATTTGTACCCATTCCTAAGAAAGGTGATGCAACAGAATATGGAAATTATTGAACAATATCATTAATATCACACACAAGTAAAATTTTGCTGAAAATAATTCAAAACCTGTTCTAGCAGACCATCAACAGAGAACTGCCAGCAATTCAAGCCAGATTCAGAAGAGGACATGGAACAAGGGATATCATTGCTGATGTTAGATGGATTTTGGCAGAAAGGAAAGAATAGCAGAAAGTTGTTTACCCATGTTTTATTGATTATGCAAAGACATTCAATTGTGTGAATCATAACAAACTATGGATAATATTGTGAAGAATAGAAATTCCAAAACACTTTATTGTGCTCATGAGAAAAAGAGGCAATCATTTGAACAGAACAAAAGAATACTGTACGATTTCAAATCAGGAAAAGTGTGTGTCAGGGTTGTAACCTTTTACCGTACTTACTCAATCTATGTGATGAGCAAATAATCTGAGAAGCTGGACTATATGAAGAATGCAGCATCAGGATTGGAGGAAGACTCATTAATAACCTGTAATATGCAGATGACACAACCTTGCTTGCTGCAAGTGAAGAGGACTTGAAGCACTTAATGATGAAGATCAAAGACTACAGTACGGATTATACCTCAACATAAAGAAAACAAAAATCCTCACAACTGGACCAGTAAGCAACATCATGATAAATGGAGAAAAGATTGAAGTTATCCAGGATTTCATTTCGATCCACTATCAATACCTGTGGTGCAGTAAATTACTTAGTATGGCTCTTCTAGCCATGATCTTTGTGACTCCTACCAGATGACCAGATGACTGGGTGGAACTATGCAAATGTTAGGTTCTTGTGGTCCACTAAGGGGATTGGATAGCTTGTTAATAATGTAAATAAGGTACATGGCACCTTTGTAGGGGATGAGACTGTGCAAATAAGATATATGGAACCCTAACATGGGATTTGGTCCATTTTGCCATCCTGCTAGGCTTAAGTGCACCATCCAGGAGGTGGACAGGGGATCTCACTACCATCAAGAAACAGAGCCAGGAGTGGAGCGTGTCCTTGGACACAAAATCCCTGAACTGAGAAGGCAGAGATGGCAAAGAGATGGTGGCAGTAGAGGCAGCAGAATCAAGAGGCCAGCACAAGACAGAATGGCATGCTTGCTAGCCCATGGAGCAAGAAAGCTGAGTACCTTCATGCAAGAAGTTTGCTGGTGGAGGAGACGCACCTATCAGCAGAGCCAGAAGAGCTTTGCATTGCTTGTCCAAGCAGGGAAGAGGCCAGGTGGAGAGGCAAGGCCAAAGAGAGGTATGCCTCCAGTATGGCCAAGAGGAGGCTGTCCTGATGGAAAAATTATATACTGAACATTCCTGAACATGAACTGTAACATATTGCTTCCCTAACAAACCCCATAATTGTGAGTATTGTCTGTGAGTTCAATGTGGCCATTGCAGTGAACTATTGAACCCAGCAGAGAAGTAGTAAGTGCCATGGGAGGGATGATTGGTGTCAGAATTTGTAAAATGGTTGTGGCATGTCTGAACTCTGCCTCAGGAATCAGCCTTGGGCTGATGCTGCTGATGGTGATTCTGTCTCCCCCTCCTCACATTAGAGGAGATCAGAGGAAGCCACTCCCATGACTTTTTGGCAATGCCCATTGTTGTAGTTGTGTGTCAACTTAGCTGGGCCTGGTTTTGAGTGGCTGGGCAACTGGATATAATTATTCCCCATGATGAGACTGGTAATCAACTCCATACTCCATGGGAGAATGTGCTATGAGCACCTGAGTAACTGCCTTAGGAATGTGGTCTGCTTCCAGTATATAAGGAAAAGCATTGGAAAATGCCTCTGGGCTTTTTGGCATGCTTACACCCTGCATGTAGCTGAGTCTTCATTCAGCAGCCTGCCATGTTTTCTGCTGATCTTGGGACTGTCTCTGGACTTGAACTAGTGGTCTGCCATGTTATTTGGCAGTCTTGGGATTGTGCCATTTTACTTGTTGACCTTGAGTTTGTCAGCCTCAGCAGCCAGCAGCTACCTGAGTTAAGAGAAGCTTCCAGCTTCAGTGGGCTGGGAGCAAGAGGCAGAGCTGAAGCCCAAGGTCGAGGGGCTTTCATTCAGCCCCTAGAGCTGGCACTTTGAACTCAGACTTCTAGCCTCCCACACTGTAAGAGAATAAATCCCTGTTTGTTCACGCCATCCCATTTGTGGTATTTTCTGTTAAAGCAGCGATAGAAAACCAAAACACCCACGGAAGTAGCCGTCAAGAAATCAAACAATGGGGAAATATGCCTCTTTAAGGTGTTAAAAAGGAAAGATGTTACCTTTCGAGATATCTAAGGTGCACCTTATCCAAGTCATGGTATTTTTAATAGCCTCATATGCATGTAAGAGCTGGACAATGAATAAGGAAGACCATAGAATTATGGTGTTAGCCAAGACTATTGAATGTACCAAGTCCTGCCAGAAGACCCAACAAATCTGTCTTGGAAGAAATACAGCCAGAATGCTCCTTAAAAGTGAGAGTAGTGAGACTTCATTTTATGTACTTTGGACATGTTATCAGCAGGGACCAGTCTCTGGAGAAGGACATCTTGCTTGGTAAAGTTGAAAGGTCAGCGAAAAAGACAAAGACCCTCCGGGAGATAGATTGACACAGTGGCTGCAGCAACAGGCTCAAACACAGCAATGGTTGTGAGGATGGCATAGGATCAGGCAGCGTTTCATTCTGTTGTACATTATCTCAGTTACACGGGGCTACTATAACACAAATGCCAAAAATAGGTGGCTTTAACAAAAAGAAATTTCTTTTCTAACAGTTCAGGAGGCTAGAAGTCTGAATTCAGAGTGATAGCTCTAGGGAAAGGCTTTCTCTGTCAGCTCTGGAGAAGGTCCTTGTCTCTCTGAGCTTCTGCTTGAGTGACCTTCAAGTGCCTAGCATCTCTCTTCTCTCTTCCCCTTATCTCTTCTGCTTTCCTGGAGTGCTTCTTTAAAATCTCTTTTATGTCTCAAAAGAGGTGGACTCAAAACACACCCTATACTAATCTTGTCGCATTAACATAAGAAAGACAACCCATTCCCAAATGGGATTATAAC
>NW_006922011.1:809111-816919 GCF_000298275.1 Orycteropus afer afer | reverse complement strand
GCCCGTGCTTACCTTGCTCCCGAAGACCTGGTCCCTCTCGGTAGGGTAACAAGGGAACGTGTTCAGTGCAGATCAGTGAGTAAGCACAAGCCCGCCTTGTATACCACAGGTATAGAAGTTGGGATTTACAACACTTTTTTGGGGGGCATAATTCAATCCATAGCATACACAGAGTTGCTATGAGTCAGAACAGACTAGCCAGTACCTAACAACAACAGCAGCCTCCAAAACTGTGAGAAAATACATTTCTGTTTATTAAAGCCACCCACTTGTGGTATTTCTGTTATAGCAACATTAAGAAACTAAGACAAATGGGTACAGTGACTGATCAGACTGCATCTTCCCACTGGAGGGGAGTAAGAACAATTTTGTTCCAATGAGAGACAATGCATTATTTTAAGTGGGAAAATAGTGCTCTATTGCTGTTGATTGAAAGGATGACTGACTAGAAGTGTGGATATAAATGTTGAGTGCCAAGAATATGGACCATTGAGGACAGAAAAGAATAGAACTTAGCACCAATTCCAAATTCCTTCTAAACAAACAAACGAACAAACAAACAAAACAAGCCCACTGCCATCAAGTCAATTCCAATTCATAGCAACCCCCATTGGATTTCCGAGGTGGTAAATCTTTACGGAAGTAGATTGCCCAGTCTTGCTTACGTGGACTGGCTGGTGGGTTTGAACCACCAACTTCTGGTTAGCAGTCAGATACCTTAGGCACTGTGCTACCAGAGTATACCTTTTTTAGTGGAGCTACACTTGCTAAGGGAGCTCTGGTAGCATAGTGCCTAAGGCACTGGACTGCTAACCAGAGGGCTGGTGGTTCAAAACACCTGCCACTCCTCGGGAGGAAGATGGGACAATCTACTTCCGTAGAGATACTGCCTGGGAAACCCAAGGAGGGGTCACTATGAGTTGGGTCCGACTCGAGGGCACATAACAACAACACTTGCTAAAACCTTCTGAAGCAAATTAGGCTCTACCAATGAAATGCATGGTGCCATTTATTTTCTGCAGCAGTGCTCTGGTGTCCAGTCACTTGCATTGTAGGTGGCAGTAGCAACAGCTTCTGGATCCCTGGATGACAACTTCAGCAATGTGTCACTTATCTGCAAAGTCGAAGGGAGGCATCCTGATTCCATCCCTTCCTTGTTGTGGCATAAGCAGTACTCCCTGGCTAGTTAGGCTGGTGGTGGTTTATTATGGAATATTTTCTGGAGACCTAACATAGAGCCCTGCCCTAATCTTATCTAATTTCCAATTTTAAATCATCTTCTGCATAAATTAATGCTTTCTGATTCTTAAAACAAAACCCTGATTGATAAATTTAAAAAGTTTTAATTCTGTATATATTTCCAAGTTAATCATTTTAAAGGAATTGTTGAAATGTTGATTCAGGACTTGTCCCACTGAGTGAGAAACTTAGATTTGTAAATAATTAACTTTTACAGTTATTCTTGGTTACTCTGAGTATACATATGACAGAGTCCCTGGGTTACTCTTTAAGTTCAAAAGTCCCAATTTAATGGTTAATGTGCTTAGCTGCTACCTACCTGAAAGGCTGGAGGTTCAAGTCCACCCAGAGGCACCTTAGAGGAAAGATCTAGTGATCTATTTCCAAAATATTTAGCCACTGAAAAGCCTATGGAGAACAGTTCTACTCCGACACACATGGTGTCACCATGATTTGAAGGCAAGTTGATGGTAACTCGTTTTCATATATTACCAAATGTGGTCAAACAAGTTATTTCATCTCTTAAGGAAATTAACTCTCCCTCTGAGGCTCAACACATTGTTACTCATTATGCAAAAATAATCATTGCCATACTCCACTGGTTTTTAAATGATTGGACAAGAAAATCCTCATATTACAAACTGATGTTCAGAAATGATAGGATTTTCAATATTTTATTTTCCAAATATTATTTTAAAAGAACATTAAAAGTATCAGAAATACAAATCTGGCATAACAGTTAACATAAGAACAATTATTATAAAATGTCTGAAAATACATCACATACTTTGCATCACAGTAAAGCATCAAGAGAACTAATTAATAATGTACCTTGCTAATTGACCATATTCAACCAAATTCTCATTACTTTTAGTTCTCATTTTAGCCCTTATGAAGAGACATTGTATCTATATCTATGTATCACATATAGATATAGATACATGGAGGGGCTAAGAATCTAGCCCAATATGTATTTCATGCAGGTTAAATCAATAATTTCTTGATGAGCATAAAGGGACTGAATACCTCATATGCACATGCTTAGTTTTCTTTATGCTATAATTTACCTCCCAAAGATGAGCCCCATACTGGTCAAATCATCCAAACTCAAAGGTAGTGGCATCACTAGGAGTATGGGCTATGGTGAGGTGGGGGTGGTACAGACTGCACCAAGGAGTGACACAAAAATGACTGTGCATAAAATTTTTGTGCAGTCTTTCAGCAAAAAAACATTTCTTTAAAATAAAAATATCCCTGTAGTTATAACAACAGAAACAATTTTTTTGTAAGCCCAGTTTACATTATCAATATACTTACAAGGCTAAAACTCTATATTAATTTACTGTTTGAACCTTCTAATGTGCTCCACTCATTACCCAATTACAGTCATGCTTCAAATGCTTACAAACGTGCTTTCTTTTTGTTGCTGTGGTGTTTTTACAGTCACTGATATTGTCAATGGTTCTAGCTACATTATAGTAATAAACAGTATTTGTGAATCTGTATCAATAACTTACTTGAGAATGAAGTAATAATTAAAGAGAAAGAAAAATCATAAAAGGTTTCTACTCAGTTACTAATAATGTTGTAACTAATAATGTTTTAATTCAATGTAGAAAAGATTTTAAAAACAATGTCATTGTTAGTATTCATATAATCTAAGATTCTTAGATTATATGAATACTAACAATGACATTGTTTTTAAAATCTTCTAAGATAAGAATATATATTGGGAGCTCTGGTAGCATAGTGGATAAGACACTTGCCTGCTAACCAGATGGCTGGCGGTTCAAACCCACCAGCCACTCCTCGGAAGGAAGGTTGGGCAATCCTACTTCCGTAGTGATACTGCCTCGGAAACCCAAGGAGGGGTTGCTATGAGTCGGGTTTGACTCGACGGCACATAACAACAAACAACAAAAATATATTACATTTAAACAATTAAGAATTGTATCACATATTATTCTATGATTAAAACTGATAATAGACCTTACTAAGGATTCTATATTGACTGGTATGGGAATAGGTCAATGGGGGGATGGGGTGACACCAACCCTAGTAATGCCACTGCTCAAAGGTTACATAAGAAGCCTGGTCTTTTTAATTTTACAAGTAGAAATTACTTTTGTTTTAACCTTTTACTGAATCACATATGACATGCCTTGCCACAAAAGAGATATATACTCTAAAAGCATGTTCTTCATTAATGTTATTTATTATAAAGCTGTTTAATTTATTAAACTACTAGATTTAATTTAGGGAGCAAAGTCTAATTCCTAATAGTCACAATCCTTTTGATGACTATGAGAAAGGATAGAACATTTCTTAATTCTGTCTTTATTAAAAAGAGGTAACATACTAACCTCTCACTGTAGTGCTAATAAATGAAAACAATGTTTATTAAAAATATAAAAACACAACTGAAATAGGTAATAGTGATTTCCAAAATGGTATTGAATTACCAAAAAGAAAATGTGGGGGAGGGGGTATTTTTTCTTCTGCTGTAAAATGTAATGGCAAATAGAGAGGGGAAAAAAAGGGGGGAAGAGAGAAGGAGATAAAGAGAGACAGAGAGGAAGAAAGAGGGAGAGAAAAAGAGAGAGGAAGAAGAAAGACAAAGAGACCTAAAAGGTGAATTTTAAAACAAAGTAAAGTCCATACCTCACACTTAATTCTCAGAAATGGAAATGACTGGTCAATACTGGAAGGCAAGAGTTGTTAGATGAGGCTGAACAGAACTCTTGCTGTACAAATACACTGTCTCCTCCACACCTCTCATGATCTTTGCTTCTGAGACCTGCCTGAGGGAGGGTGCTGCAAATTGAGTGCTTCTCATTCAAAGGAAAAAAGTGCCTTCCTACTGACAATAGTCCTTGAATATACTAATTTATAAAGACAGGGCTTGTGTCGTGATGCTCATCTTGTGTCTAGTGGTTATAATTCCAAAATTCTAGTGAGTTCAAATGTTAACTATATAATGAAAATATTTTTTACATAAAAATATGAGTTCACAGTTGTTATGCTAGGAATCAGAGTATATAATAAAATTAGCTTTAGATATAGAAATGCTTAATCTACTTTTCCCTTAATGTCCATTTCCAGTTTAGGAGTAATGGAATAGAGAGAAGACACTTAGTTTGAAAATAGATCATCTTAAGAATTTTTCTACCACAGTAATATATAAATAAAGTCAAAAAAGAAGTTATCTATAAATAGTTACTTAGATGATATTCTTTGCCAGGTTGTTAATAAACCCTTCTCACACAAAAGGCAAGCATACATTAAAACACACCCAATCTCATCCCCATGCCTTGTTAAGCAATAATAAAGATAACAATCCAGCTTGCTTTCCATGTAACACCCTGCCTAAGCATAGTGCCTAAGGCACTTGACTGCTAATCAGAAGGCTGGTGGTTCAAACCCAAGCCACTCCACAGAAGGAAGATGGGGCAATCTACTTCCGTAGTGATACTGCCTTGGAAACCCAAGGAGGGGTTGCTGTGAGTCAGGTCTGACTCAACGGCACATAACAACAACAACAAGATGGCCACAATTGCATTTACTCTTCCAAGAATACCATCCCCCTACTATCAATGCATCTCTGGGTTGTGCTTAGCTGCTAACTGAAAGGTGCCTCAGAAGAAAGGTCTGGTGATCTATTTCCAAAAAATCAGCCATTGAAAACTTACGAAGCACAGTTCTACTCTGACCTTCATGGGGTTCCCATGAGTAGGAGTCACCTGGGTGGCAACTGGTTTACTGTTTTTTTCTAATTATATATGCAGTCCTCGTCAATGGGATTCTTGGATTACATCATTCTGAAATAGAGCAATTCATATTTAACAAGCAAAAACATCTCTCTCTCTACTCAACTGACACAAAATCATAATACCTATAAGAAATGGCAATAATTATAATACATTCTTAGTTGACTGACTTATGAGAGGAAGTACCTAATACCTAATACCTGTGAGTATTTTTGGGAAGGGTATAGTTACAAATAAAGTATTTCTGATTTTCTCCTTTAATAATATATTATTTATTCAAATCAGCCTGTTTCCTGTTTCAACACTTTAAAGAATCAAAAATTGAAATCTATTTAAAAAATGACACCTCCACCAAAGATCATACCTTTGAAGTCTTTTAAAAATCCAGCCAGAGCATATACTTCAAAGACCCATAACACTGAGTCAAATGATCATAATCTGTTGATTTTTCTACTTCAATATAGTAGCATAGTCATTCCTGGCATGTATTCAAAAATTCAGTACAAAGACTGGGACACAAGTTAGGGTGAAAATCTAAATAATAAGCTTTTACACCAAGTCTTAAAATGTTGAAGAACTACAAAGTAAATCGATAGATGCTAATACTTCAGACAAAAGAAAATCATAATTGTCAGTGGTTTAGCTGCATCTTTAAGTTTTAATATACCACTCATCTCACAAAAGTAAAAAAAAAAAAATCAGTTTATGAGATTCTCTAGTATCCAGGACTTTAAACAGAGGGAACTGGAATCTGCTTGGCTGAAGTGCTGTCATATTCTTGCATTAAATCATTAGTGGTGTGATAATGCATGGCAATGTATGAGTGGGCAAATCCAAAAGCATTTACTGGCTGTAAGTTATGTGGGATGCTCTCTTCCTGGGAAGGGCTGCTGTTATAGATGCTGTAGTATGGTTCAATCCGTGTGTTGATAGGGGTTGAGCTGCTCTGACCATAGTGCTGATGTCCAGCAGAGATCTTAGGACTTACCATACTTTCCTTGGAATGACTTGGGCCACAAGCCTGATCCATGAATTTCTTCTGTGGCTTTGGAGACAACATGTAGGCAGAGTTTGTTTCATGATGAGAGGACTTATTTCTGTTGATTTCCAGGTTCCCTTTCCCCAAGGCTCGAAGTCGGGTCTTCTGTTTGCAACAGAAAAAGCCTAGGCCTATGTATTGGAGGCACCAGAACACTTTCCTTCTGAGCCCTGCACTATTCCGGGAATATATAAAAGGGTTTAATCCTGACTTGAAAAAGATAAGGGTAAATCCAAACAGTTCAAACTGATAAAGGATGAAGCTCCCACTGTTGGACAGAACCACCTGCACCAAGGAAATCCCCAGTGGAAGACAGCAAACCAGGACCGACAGCACAATGATCACACAGGTGACCACTGCTTTGGAGTCCTTGGCAGTGGAGAGATTGACGGCTGATACCAGCTGGAGCCGGCTGGCTGCAGAGATTGGCAGCTGGTTGGGACTCATGGTATATCCATGAGTCTGAATGTGCTGCAGTTTGTTGTAATTCTGGTTCCTGTAGAGAGCTGGCATGGTGCACTGGATGGGATCACTTCCCTTCACAGGGGCTCCCACAAAAGGCTGTGGTCTAGAAGCATCAACTGTGATCACAGAGGGACACTTTCGGACTTCAGCATTCTTGCGCAGGGTCTGAGCAATCATGATGTAAGACACAGAGACCACCGCAACACAGAAGGTGAAGTCAACCACATAGAGCAACAGAATGGCTTTCCCTTCTCCAGCAATCAAACTGGACATGGGAAGGCACAGGTGGGACTTGCTGGTTTTCAGGGTAGCCATGGTGGCAAGGGTGAAGCTGGTGGCCCACAGAAGCAGAGTAAGGAGCAATGTGCAGGGAAAGGAGGCTGTGCGATTGGGCTGCTTTCCCAACACCATGCGGAGCCGATGGAGGGCAATCACGGCCACTGTCTTGAGGGACATGATGATGAAGCCTGATGTGGTGAGATGAAAGGTGAAGCAGAAAGTATCTGGAATACTACTGGCTGAGCTGAAGAACAACACAAAGGTGAACATGGGAGCTGTCACACCACAAATGAAGAGATCACAGAAAGACAAGTTCAGGATCATGAAATCAAAGTTGGTTCTGAATTTCCTGAAGGCTGGATCAAAGAAGGACAAGAAGACAATGAAGTTGCCGTAAGAGCCCAGGCAGAAGATGATCACGAGTAGAAAAGTACAGGTTACCAAGGTGGCTGTGTGGATGAGATCCTGGAGGTCCTCCTGGAGAGAGGTGCTGTTTTCTCCCTGTGAGTGAGGCTCGTGTAGTGACGTGGCATTGGGAGCATTCTGAAGGTGGTCCGTTGAGTTCATCTTCAAAGAGAATGACCTCTTCCTTTTATTCCTCAAAAATACTCAGTGGGAAGGGAGTCAGGTCCTCAACTCACAGATGAGCAGGTATGTGTCAAAAGAGGTCCAAGGCAAATAAGCCTGCACACAAAACTGCATACCCAGAAACATAAAGGAATGAATGAATGTAGAAAGGATAGGATCTCATCTTTTACAAAAACTATAAATTTTCAGCTCTGACCCAGCACACAGAAATCATGTCTCCTCACAAAGCCCAATGCAGAAAAGACACAAATACCTCAAAATACATTCATTCAACTAATTTTGCAGTTTGATGACCTCGTGGTTTTCACATTTGTTTAAGCATCACCTATAGAGCATGTTAGGAGCTCTGGTAGCATAGTGCCTAAGGCACTTGACTGCTAACCAGAAGGCTGGCGGTTCAAACCCACCAGCCACTCCTCAGAAGGAAGGTT
>NW_006922011.1:788912-807121 GCF_000298275.1 Orycteropus afer afer | reverse complement strand
TCTCTGGAAGGAAGGAAATGAAGAAGGGTGAAAGAGGAGGCAGGAGTTTGGTCTGGGAAAATTGGAAGGATGAAGAGTCATTAGGATGCTATGACAATTATAGAGTCAATGGGTGATAATGGATGAGTGGGATATTAGAAGTTATGAAGACCCCCCCAGGCTAAGAGATATTTGAAAATGGGGTATCAAGGGGAAAAGAAAATAATTAGGCATTAACATTAGTCAAGAGTAAGAGGCAGGAGGAAAAAAAGAGGATTCGGGGGAGCTGAAAGGCAACTTTCATTTCCTGTACAGTTAGAATTTTTCAATATTTTAAATTTTTCAAAAAATTAAAAAATAATAAATGAGAAGTCCAGGCTAGGAGAAAATAATTTCAATATAATTATCAGTGTCATTATGATTATATTAACTTTATCAAGTGCTCTTGATGTAGCAGGCACTATTCTCAATACTCCAAAATATTTATTATTTAATCTCACAACTCTGACATAGGTAACATAACTTACCTCCATTTTACAGATGAGGAAATGGAGTCAGAGTGAGATCACCTAACTTACAGTGGTAGAGATTTGAATTTACCCACTTACCCTCCAGGACTCTGGTAGCATAGTGCCTAAGGCACTTGACTGCTAACCAGAAGGCTGGCGGTTCAAAACCATCAGCCACTCCCCAGAAGGAAGGTTGGGCAATCTACTATCCTTAGTGATACCTACTCTGACTTGATGGCACATAACAACAACAACACTTACTCTCCAAAGCCTGCACTCTTTACCACTATATTGAACAGAATAGCAAAGAAACCAAGGGAGGGATTCCCAGGTCAAAAGACAATTACAATAACTATAATTTACTGGATTTACCACCTCAGGAAACCCAAAGGGGTTGCTATGAGTCAGAATCAACTCAGTGGCAATGGGTTTGGGATAATTTACTGGAGAAGCTTTCGTGGCACAGTGGTGAAGGCATTTGGCTGCTGACCAAAAGGATCGGGATTTGAACCCCCAGCTGCTATGCGGGAGAACGATGAAGCAGTCTGCTTCTGTAAAGCTTTTAAAGATTTAAAGGCCTTGGAAAGCTTATGGGGGGCAGTTCTACTCTGTCCTGTAAGGTCTCTACCAGTTGGAATTGACTTGATTGCAGTGTTGTTGTTGTTGTTGTTGTTTTTTTTAAATAATTGATTAGGTGGGGTTTAGACTATGGATGTTATCAAACTTATTTTTATTTTCATAGTAAAGGATTGCAAAGTAGGTATTTCAATCCCTTCCCAAATGAAGTTTCTGAACCCAAAATTATACACACATACACACACACACACTTCTGTTTATCTTTTTGGCAAGCTTGATAATTATGGTTTCAGTATAATGCAATTATAAATCACTCTTATCAGGAAAACTAGAGAGAAAAAAAAAGAGGCCAGGAACTGGGAAGAGAAATGGGAGGAAAAGCAGAAGGCAGAATAGAAAGTAAAGGTTTTGTCAGAGAAACTTCAGGGACAATAAAGGAAGTGGGGTGGGGAGGAAGTAAAGTCAGGTTTCAGGACTAACTACTGAGACTGTTAGGAAAGAGAAGGTTGAGATCCTAAGTTGAAACGGACTAATGACGGCCAGACTATAAAACTGTTTGGAGAGAGGAGTAAATCAGTATCTATTTGCTACTCTTAAATATCAAAGGTGGTGTTATGTGCCTTCGATTCAGACCCGACTCATAGGGTTTGCAAGGCAGTATCACTACGGAAGTAGGTTGCCCCATCTTCCTTCCGAGGAGTGGCTGGTGGGTTTGAACCGCCAGCCCTCTGGTTAGCAGTCAATGCCTGAGGCACTATGCTTCCAGAACTCCTAAACATCAAAGGTAGCCAAAGTATTCTCAATACAAGCATACATGCTACTGTTTAGCTCTGGGACCATAAATAGGTCCTGGGAGAAGATGGGATTAAAACCATAAAATCAGAAAGGCACTGAAAACTGGTCGGAACACCAGATTTAGGCATGCATTATGAGCCACAGTAAGAATGAATTCTTACTGGAACTGAGCAGGAGGAATCCTGAAGTAACTAGAAATCAAAGAATAGTAAATGAAAATTTATTCTAAAGTGCCAATTATTTCTCATTAAGATTCACGATAAAAACATTATATGGGCTTTACATATCAATTTATAATTTGGATCTTTCTAAGCCATTTTTTTTTTCTCATAATGTCTTCAGTTTCTAGATCATAGGCATTTTCAAAGCCACAAACGCTAAGTATACTGTATTATAATTATTCTCATAGTCTTTTTTTTTAGGGATAAAAGCCACAGTGGTGGCAGACTTTTTTTTTTTTTTTTTAATTTGTTTGATTTGGGTGAAGATTTACAGAGTAAATTCACTTTTCATACAGCAGTTCACATAATATACTTTGTCTCATGTCATTTATTCTCATAGTCTTGAGGAAAACCCCAGAGAGGTTAGATAACTTGCCCAAGGTCACTAAGATTCAAGCCCGATTCATGATTCCAGAACCCTTAATCTTTATACACAGGTGAAGCCGGGTCGAGATGCTGAGGATGGGGCGGCTATGGAGACCCCGGCCTGAGGACCTGCGTGAGGATTCAGCCAAGGAAAGAGGTGACGGTCAGGGGAGAAGGGGGCGATCCCCGCAAGGGGATGGAGATGGGCAGGATCCTTCGGGCTGGATGAGAGGTGGTGGGTGGTAGGGAGAGCCTAGGCCGGAACTGGGGATTTTACATAAGAATCGGCAGAGGGTTGATAAGGTCAAGACTTAGCCAGTGCCTGGGCGGTAGGTGGGGGCTCCGCGGGCCAGCCGAGCCCGGCGGGCAGACAAGGACAGACTGCCTTCCCTGCAGGCCGCCGGGGAGCGCAGGTGCGCAGCGGCCAGGCCTGGACTCTGGCAGGAGCGTTCCTCGCGAATCCTCCGGCCTCCCGGGTCCAGCCATCCTCGTCCCCTCGGGGTCTGCTCCTCAGGGGCCCTCGGCCTCTCACCTGCCGGGTGGCCGCAGCGCCGCCCCTCCTCCTCCATTTTGCAGCCCGAACCCCAGCTCTGCCCGCTGCCCGGGATAATGCTGGGCTAGAGGCATCATCGCCATCGCCGTCGCCGCCTCCGCGCATCCCCGGAGCCGCGGCGAGACGGGGGCGCAGAGGCGCAGTCACCGAGATGCTGAGCGCGCCGCCCCCCCGGCCAGACCCTCAGGGCTCGGCGCCCGCCCCTCCCTAGCGCCCGGGCTTCTGCCCCCGCGAGACCCCGGCCGCGCTCCCTCGGCCCAGGAGCCACGCAAGGGGCGCTGGAGCAGAGCGTGAGAGAATGCATCTCATGCTGGCGTCTTTGGAATTTGGGATCCCTGAAGAAAGCAACAGCTAAAGTACAAGGGAATTAGAAAGGGGCAAGCCAGAGTGGGTAGGAAGTAGTAGTTATGGCACGGTGGCACACCAAGACCCTTCGAGGCCTTCGCTTTAGGTTTAGAGTGGAGACGAACGATTGGGGCTGTCAGGCTCAAAGTCTGTCTCCGAGGGGCCCGAGGCCCTCCCACCTAACCCCCATTCCCTGTGCTTTCAAAGGGCCTAGTTCTTCACGAGGCTGCAGTGGCTATTTTTTTCCTCCAAAATTGGAGTCATCGTTCAGTTTGGAACTTTATATAGAGAATCTGCATATCAAGTCATTGTAACATAATTTGAATATCAACTTTATGTAAATTAAAAGAGCTACACATTTTTTTCCTCTCCTAAACTCTGAAAAAGGAGCCTTGGTCGCGCAGTGGTTAAGCGCTCGGCTGCGAACCAAAATGTCGGCTCTTGGAACTCGCCAACTTCTTTTCGGGAGAAAGATGTGGCTGTCCGCTTCCATACGAGAATTACAGCTCTCTGAAAATGTTCATGAATTTGCTGAGAAAACGTCGTGGTGGTGGTGGCGGTGCTTCAGGGAAGCTAATGCAAATAAAGAAGAAACTAGCCATATAAGCAAATAAGATACCCAAGAGAAGAAATCATGGACACTAAATCACCTTATTTATTTATGTATGCAGCTAGTCTAATTCTATCAAGCAAGAACACAAAAAGCCACCATCCTTCTCATTATTCTAAAGCCCATTAAAAACAAAAACACTCAAGCGCTGCTGTCCAGTGGATTCGGACTCAACTACCCAATAGGACAGAATATAACTTTGCCACATGGTTTCCAAGGCTGTAATCTTTAAGAAAGCAGACTACCACATTCCTATGTTTGCTATTCTAGGTACAAAACTTGGATCCCAGAATCTAACCTTGGAGTCACTGGGTGGTCAAGAAGTTATCTCCCTCTAACCAAAAGAAAAACCAGCCATTGAAAATTCTATGGAGCACAGTTCTACTCTCTAACGTATGTGATATCATGAGTCAGAATCAACTCAACAGCCACTTAACAGCAGAGCCAGTGAACGAAATTTTAATGCCCTTTGATAAAATACTTTGTGGAACTGTTACTATTTAAATCCTCTTTGGCTGAATATTTTTAATCTTTAGTTAAACAGAACTACCAACAAATAACCCAATAATTTATGTCTATATTTTTCTTAGTTCCATATGCTTTTATCAAGAGAAAAGTAAGAGAACTGGATAATTTATGAAGTAGATACTCAGTCCAACGGTTGACTATGCTATCAGTAATTGTTTAGAAATAACTTCAAGAAATTTCTCCAATTCCCATAACTTATCCTTCACTCCCCAACTACCTGCAACACAGCAGTTCTAGTATATGTTGTGTAATGGGATCTCGGGCCCTAGAAATAATCAAGAGAAAGGTATCTGTTAGCATTAAGACCAGAAACTCTGATCAAAATTAAATGGCTCTCCATATGATTTAGCTACTGCAAATCTAATTGGCAGCTCATTTCTAGGTATTTGGACATATGATAGTAGAAGAGATCAAGATACTCTGGGGCTAGATTGCAGGCAGCAATTAGACCTACAGGAGAAATTACCCCATGGGGGGGTGGGAAGCAAATCACAAGTTGTGAAGGATTTGAGAAAGCTAGAAGAGGAAATCAAAGACGACTTACCCAAATTCCAGAGCTAGTTATTTGTTGTTGTTGTTGGGTGCCAGTGAGTCAGACATGACTCACAGCAACCCCTCCTTGGGTTTCCGAGGCGGTATCACTACAGAAGTAGATTGCCCAAACTTCCGAGGAGTGGCTGGTGGGTTTGAACCGCCAGCCTTCTGGTTAGCAGTCAAGTGCCTTAGGCACTTCACTACCTGAGCTCCTAGAGCTACTTATTAGTAGGGCTAAAACTCCTTCTACTCAAATTATGTCTTAAAAACTGACCAGCTAAGAGTGACAAATTGGATTAGTAGTTTTTTAAAAAAAAAAAAAAAAAGACTATCTGCAAATAAACACATAGTCACCTGGGGCTGACTATTCCCCCCACACACACTATTACTACTACTACTACTATTATTATTCAAATATTGTCATTAACATTTCTCTTTTCCTGTGGTTTTCTTTAATTGTGATTTGGGTGAAAATTTGCACAGCAAATTCACTTCCCATACAACACCTCACACTTTGTCTCATGACATTGACTACAATTTACCCCAATGCAACAGCTCCCCTCCCACTTCCTCCTGATAGTTACCTCTTCCCTGTGTCCATCCCTCCATGCACTCCTGCCCCCCCCCAGCTGTCTCCCTGTGCATAAGCAGCCCTTCTATCTCCCATGATTGTTCTCTCTCCCATGATTGTTCTCTCCAAGGAGTGTATCTACCTCCGGTAAATATGTTCAACTCACATGCCTGTCTTTTTGTTTGGCTGGAAGCCACAGGTGTGGGTTCAATTCCAGACCTGAAGAGCTGCTAGGGGCCAGAGTCTCAGGGGTTCCACCAGGCTCTGCCAGATCAGCAAACCTGGCCCCCCTCTTCTTTTTTCTCCAAATGATTTTGAGGTTTGTTCCACACTGTTCTCCCTCTCTATACAGGATCTCCTACATAGATCTCCCTCCAAGTGTTTGACAGTGGTAGCCGGGCACCATCTAGTTCTTCCGGTCTCATAGTCATATAGACTGCGGATCACATGGTGTACCAGTCACTAGGACTAACTGTTTCCATGAATCTTTGGTTTTCTTCATTCTTCTTTGCTCTGGACAAGGAGAGACCCATTGTTGCATCTAGATGGCTGCTTGCAAGCTTGTAAGATCCCAGTCACTACTCGCCCAAGTAGGAGGCAAAACAGTGTTTTGTGTAGTATGTTAAGCCAATTAAGCTTGATGTCCCCTGAGACTATGGTCCCAAGCCCACCGGTTCAACTACTCGGTCACTCTGGGTAGCTAGCTGGCTGTGACCAAGAAGTGACTAAAACCTTCTGGGCTGACTATTCTTGACCCAGAAATCTCACTTCTCAGAATTTACCCTAAGGAAATACTTCAACAAAAATGTTTTAAACATGAAGGTACGAAAATGTCCACTGCAATGTAATTTGTAGTGGAGAAAATTGAATACAACTGATGTTCACAGTGGGGGAATAAAAACATATACAATATAGTAACAAGACAGAAGTGTACAAAAAAATCATGAAGAGTATGTAGAAAAAGATATTTTTCCCAACAAAATAAAACTCCTCATTGGTCCTTTCTGGCCACACTACAAATCACCAAAATTGTCCTGCAATTTAAATGACTTGGCACAGCCAATGCATGCATCAGTATTTCAAATATTTGAATAGAGCTATTTCATTACCCCATTTATAATTTTGGGGTTTTCTTTTTTGCATCTAAACTTTCAATCTTGTGCAACAGGTGGGTAAATTTTCCTCCTAAATTTCAAAAAATGTGCAAAGTTTTTTTTTTTTAAATTTAAAAAGAGCCACTTTTTAAAAGATGATTTATGTTTTTTTTCTAACCTGAAAAAAGGACATAGCTGATAGAGCCTGGTGGAACCACTGAGACTATGGCCCCTAGCTGCCCTTCAGGTCTAGAATTGAACCCACACTTGTGGCTTCCAGCCAAACAAAAGATAGGCATATGAGTTGAACATTTACCTGAGGTAGATACACTCCCTGGAGAGAAAAATCATGGGAGAAAGAAGGGCTGTTTATGCACAAGGATACAGCTCAGGGGACAGGAGTGCATGGAGGGATGGACACAGGGAAGAGGTAACTATCTGAAGGAAGTGGGAGGGGAGCTGTTGCATTGGGGTAAATTGTGGTCAATGTTATGAGACAAAGTGTACGTGAGCTGCTGTATGGAAACTGAATTTGCTCTGTAAATTTTCACCCTAATCACCAAAAAAAAAAAGACATAGGAGGCTTTCTCATTACCTCCCACCAACCAAGGAAATCTACACTGACTCATGTCCAATCAATTTATAACAGATATTTTAAATTCAGCTTTCAAATTCCAAATAACAGTCTATCACCACTCAAGCACATTGTACTGCTTTCCCGTAAGAGTGTTGCTGCTATGTCTGTAAGAATCATCTTAGACAACAGTAGCTATTCAGATCTTTCTTTTCCTTCCTTCCTTTTATTAGAGGCCACTGGTAGGAAATTTAAATCATCCCCTAGTTCACGATATAACCTGACTGGAAGAAATACTAAGTCAATAAGCAATGTCTAAAACTTGCCATCAGAATCACATGGAAAGAATGTTAAGAAATTCATGGAGCTTTTAAAATATACTGATGCCTGGGGTCTGCTCAACGTAATTCTGCTTATAAAGTACCCAGTTTACGAGCCACTGGTAAGGCATGGTTCCACACAGGTTAGAAAAGGTTAAGTGGTCAATATAACATAAAGCCTCAGTACAAGTGTGGCCCTAGGACCAGCAGTACTAATTATTATGAACTGGGAGCATGAATCAGAATTTGGACTTTTAACAAAATCCCCAAGTGATTCTTCGGCACACCAGTTTGAGAATCGACCATCTAGACGAGTACTGCTTGCTGCCCAACAGAATGTTCTGTGATGATGGTAGCATTCATCAGTCCTGCTTAATGTGGTAACCACTCGCCATGGCTAATACGCACTTGAAATGCGGCTAGACTGAAGGACAGCATTTTTAATTTTATCTCATTTAAACGTAACAAGTCAAATGTCTAACAGCTACTATAGCAAATGGCAGATCTAAACAACACATTTGGGTGTCAGAAGACATAATTCAGGGATCCAGCTCTCTGGCTGCACAAGAATCACAGCATTCTGTCTTCTCCTCTTAATGAAGACAAAAGCCAGGTGTTAAAAACAATCCATTTATTGGGTTTTAAACTAGGTACACAACTGAAGTAAGTTTGGCACTACTCTATACAGGGATATGCTTGTGTATGCTGACACTTAAATACTGTACCAGGACCATTACTGTGCTTAGGTCTGTATTTGAGTCATTCAGCAGGTAGATACTGAAAAATATACTGTAGTGTTCCTTTAAGGAAGACTATACAGGGTGTGTTGTAAGATGACATTCATCAATTTGTGAATTATCTCAACCTAGAAGGTACCTTGCATTCTATAAATTTTCATAGGCAAACATGTGGTGTTAGCATTTAGAGATGCCTGCAAAAAAAGATAGATAAAAATCCAGACATTCTAACAATAAATGAACTCAAACAGAAACCCACACGTCAGCTTTTGTAACATGAAAAGATAAAGAAAATAATTTAAAATCACCAAAAAAAAAAAAAAAGAGGCATTCATTTGGTACAAAAGCCAAAACCACTATAATAAAGAGCTACATGTGAATCTTTACAAATTAATTACACAATGGTGTGTAAAAGTTGCAATCTGTACATAGTCTTGCCAATTCTCTCTCTATAGTTTATACAGTCTTGTACAGCTATGTAACATATATTAAACAAATTAATTAAATATCAAGACTTATCAGTCTTTTAGCAATTCTGCTGGCATGGAAAGAAAGAAAAAAAAATTACAGAATTTCCACAAACACAGCAGTCTTCCATTTAGATGAAGTTTAACAGTTTTCAAAGAGAGTCAAACAGTATTTGTAAAGAATACAGATAGAAATCAATCACTCAGGTCTTTTATTATTGTTGTTGTTTATTTTTAAAATCAGACATTGTTTACACACATATCAATCAATCAAAGATTTATTCACCAAACCCCCGATTTTTTAGCAACTGGCTCTATTAAGCACCAAAAACTCCAGTCTGTGGGAAGCGCATAGACACAGACTTCAAATCTGTGTCTTGGTCTAGCACACTAGCAGGTTCTTAGTTATGTTCGAGACTTGCCCTCTTTTCCTTCTCTCTTCATGGATCTTGAGACCCAAGGCTCTCAAAGACTTCAGATTCACAGTCCATAGCCCTACTACCATCTAAATGCAACAGCCATTTGGAAAAAATTCAAAAAGAGTTTGAGAAGAATGAAATGACAGGACCTGGTTTACAGACGGGTAGTCTCCATACCAAGTAAACTGTTTCTTAATGAGTTTCTAGACTCTGTCTGGTCTTGGACACCATGATCATATAGGGTTATTATTTCTAGTCTAAGACTTTGTGGCTTTGTTTGATGCCTCAAAGGAAAAGTGATCAATATTCTGGAAATATTTCTGGACAAGTTAGGAAATCAAATGGCAGCCAAAAACCTGTGGAACACAGACCAATAAAACGAAACACAGAAACCACCAAAACGATGAGAGCTCAACAGAGGCAGAGGTGAAAAACCTGCAGAAAGCCGCCATAGATGGAACCTGAGGATCTGGAATTTTTGATGAAAAGAGCCCAAAGTGAGGACTACTCATCTGTATTAGAAAGGGGGGGGGAAAAAGATTTCAATTAGACAACAAGACATTCAACTCTAAAAACCCATAAATTAAACTTCCTATCTCATTAAAAAGGTTTCTGGGTCCTTCCTCATTAATAGAAAATGGGTAAATAAGTAGCTAAGAATCCAGATGAAATGATCTCACACACGTGTAGAACCCAGAGACCTCTGGGAACGCAAAACTCCCAAGAGTCACTCATGGAGCAAATAAGAATAAGATTTCTTGTTTTCTTTTACCTATTTCCAGGCTACTATATTCCCCAAAGCATCACCATCACATCAATTCACATATAAAGCAGCAAGAAAAAATTCTCTGGGAAGTGATTTCCATCAGCCATATAAAAGCCATGGCCTACAAAGTCATGTTCAAAAATAAATAAAAATATAAATCTTCAAATAATGACATTCAAGAATGTTAGCAAAAAGAAAAAAACTCATGACATGCCCATTCCTTGGTCACCAAACCAATGAATGACATTTGCCTGAAGAATGTCAGACTTTTTTAAACTCAGAACTTTGCTGACCTACCTGTTCTATGCATAATAGCATGGTGACACAAGGAGATCGGTGAGAACAAGCAGCTGGTCATCAGTAAATTGCTGTTTATGTTCTTGCCAGTTGTCATGATGCGTCCTTCGGAAATTGGATAAGGTCTTTTTTACAGTCATCTGCAGAGTAGGCAACCCAGATACATTTTAACCCTCTGCACACTCAGGTTATATTTAGGATGCCTTTAGCTACCTAATAGCCTGTCTAGGATTCAGATCTTACATGTTTCTGAGTGTTACAAAACCAAAAAGCCAATCTCACTTCCCAACACCACTAAATTCACTTCTCTGAATTACTAGCTACATAAGCACTCAGTCCACATTATTAAGCCAGTTTCAGTACATATTTACATCTGTTTTCCAAGGTAAAGGGAACTTTGTCTTTGGTCTTCTGAAATGTTTAACTTAGGTGTTCACTTGTTGTTGTTGTTGTTATGTGCTGTCGAGTCAGACCTGACTCATAACGACCCCTCCTTGGGTTTCCGAGGCAGTATCACTATGGAAGTAGATTGCCCCATCTTCCTTCCGAGGAGTGGGTGGTGGGTTTGAACCGCCAGCCTTCTGGTTAGCAGTCAAGTGCCTTAGCCACTATGCTACCAGAGCTCCCAAGGTGTTCACTAGTAAATAATAACATAACAATTTCCAGTTTAAAGTTAGCTTCTAATGAGATTATTAAACCCATGTGCACTGCCATCCCAATTCCAACTAATAGTGACCCCTATAGGACAGAGCAGAACTGGCCCATAGGGTTTCCAAGGCTATAAATCTTTATAGAAGCAGACTGCCACATCTTTCTCCCATGGGGTGGCTGGTGGGTTCAAACCTCTGACCTCTGATTAGCAGCTGAAACCCTAACCACTGTGCCATAAGGATGAGATATTTACCAGATACAAAATACTAGGAAAACAGAAGCATAAAGTTTATTCTGACTGAAAGTACTAAAAATACTTTACTTTCATCAGCCTAGGAGCAAGAGAAACTATAGTGCTTTCTTTGCTACCAAAAGATTGCAAGGTCTCTGCAAAATTCAAATACTTATTACTGAGGAGATGTGGCTCTGGCAGAGGCAGTAGTTTTATTGGAGATGGTTCAGAGTATGGAAGAAATTATTAATATAAATGTTTTCTTTAAAAAAAAAAAAAAATCACTAATCTTATATACATAAAGAAACTAACAAGAATTTTACCTCAATAGGCTGAGGATCATTCAGATGTGCACTGAGATTCATAAGGAGCTGGGGCATCCAGGTGGGAACATCATAAGGACTAGAAAGAACACAGGCACCAAGTCCTAGGACCCCAGCATGGCGTTTAACCAACTCTGCAAAGAAAATCAATATACATGTGTAAACATATATTGTACTTGTTACAGTGAAATAAATTAGTTTTCAGTTATGCTAGTTGTTTTCAAAGTGTGAATTTCTTCAAATAAAATAAATCTACAAAGGAAGGTAAGAATGGTTATACAACTCAAAGAATGTAACCAATACCACTCACTATATGCTGTATATAGAAACTGCTGAAGTGGTGCACGTTTTGCTATGTATATTCTCTGCAACGTATATTCTCTACAATAGTTATATATATATATATATAAATAAAAATCTATGTGTGCACAAAGGAGCTCTGGTGGCATACTGCCTAAGGCTAACCAGAAAGTTGGCAGTTCAAACCCACCAGCCACTCCATGGAAGACTGGGAAATCTACTTCCATAAAGATTTACCACCTTGGAAACCCAAAAAGGGGACTCAATGAGTCAAAATCGACTTGAGGGCAGTGAGTTTGTTTTTTGTTTTTATGTGTACACACATCAAAAACATGATTTTGAAGCTGAACTCAGTTTATCAAGACATCCTACAGCTGTCCTTCACACAGCTGTCCTTCAGAGAGCATAACTGTACCGAGGCCAGAAATATGTCAAGTATGTGCTATAACTAATAAAGCAATGGCTTTTCTGATTTATCCCTATCATTAGCCATCCTCAGTTCCTAAAACAATCTCCAATCAAAGTTAAACAGCATTTTACTGGATGTGAGTATCCCATTTAGTATGCATCAGTTCTTTAGGTAAACATTTCATGTCTGAGGAATATTTGCCTTTCTCAAAACTTGGAACTGCAATGTGCGTGCATTCTACTCTTTCTTCAGTGGCATAGTTACATTGAAGTGCTTTCAAATTCTCACTGTTTCTTAATAAAGGTGCATTTATGTATGTGTTTAATAAGTGCATTCTACGTGTATATACAAAGCATGTAGGATGGGAAGTAAACCATAAGGAAAAGGAATTTAGGATCATAAAAAATAGTAAACAATGCCATTTGGTTTAACAAAGACCTAAAAATAAATACTAGATTGTAGAACAGTATTTTATTTGCATTTGCTATTAGATAACTACATGGCATAATTAAGACCCCAAAGAAGCTTGCAGGTGCCAAACTCAAATTTATACACATGGAACTGATTTAAAAATAGCCACAAATAAGCGTATTTTTAGCCACTTAGAACCTGCCTGGTTTATATACCCCTTGAAACTGCATCCAACATCTGGCAGCCATAGATAAGATAAAATCCTCTTATTATAAGGAGCCTAGGATGCTGCTGTTCTTCAGAACTCTCTGACCCAGAGACTCCCATCTTGATGAAGGAGAAACACTGCATAAGATGCATATAAGCCTAGGGATTTTCCTGTCCTCTTCCCCTTTTGGTGGCTTCCTGCCTTTGCCTTTGACACCTCCAGCTGTGGGGTATCACTTCCCTGCATGAACCTGTAAATGCCTCTGCCTCAGTAAGTAACTTGCTATGCAAAGCTACCTCATGGTTATGTGTTTTTTTCTTGGTCAGCCTCAAAGTCCCTCAAACTCACTATACAGCTTCATATTCCAAGCACTTTACACTTCTGTGAATTCATTAAGCCACATACTTGCTGATAATCTTTCCATGTATGTTCTATTATTACTGACCTGCTTATTTGAAGAGTTTCTCTTTTCATACACCTACACACAAGTTACAAATTCTAAAAACAGATCTTTCAGATACCCTAAAATAATGAATTCTAGACGCTTCTCCTTATAAGGCTATTTGGTGTGTGTGTATGGTGGGGCGGGTCTTGATTTATTTTAATAGTTGTATGCACAGTTAAAAGAGCTCTGTTGGCTCAATGGCTAAGTGTTCAGTTGCTAAATGAAAGGTCTGTAGTTTGAACCCACCAGCAGCTACTTGGGAGAAAGACCTGGTGATAACTAATAAAGCAATGGCTTTTCTGATTTATCCCTATCATTATCCCTATCATTAGTCTACAGCCGGGAAACATTCTAGGGCAGTTCTACTCTGTCTTATAATGTAGCTCTGGACGGCACACAACAACAATATGAAGCAATGTACAGGTTCCTTTGTAATGATCTCAATCTTAGGTCTTACAGATCTTATCTGCAGAGTCCCAAACTTAACTGAATAACTGAAAAAGCCTGGTTTATTTCCAAAAGGGTAAGGGTGCTTTCTACCAGCAATGTTACCTGCAGAAGGAATGGTATCTCCTAGAGAACCAGGGTCTCGTTTTCGTTTCTTGGGTAGTTTTGTTTTGCAAAGTTGCTCAAAATGAATCTGCATAGGACTATCCATGGTAAGGAAGTTACACTGTAACAGACCGCTTAAGGTAGTAGCAGCCATTTCTCGAACCTGTAGAGATAATCACTTCTGTTAGAGCAAAGATTTTAAGCCTGGGGGAATAACAGAGGGTGAGGGGTTGGCACGGGACCTGAGCTGGGGGGTGTTTCCTGAAATTTGAGCCCAAAATTGTGTGTATGCTTTTGTGCAACTTCTTGATCAATTTGATCATATTCTCAAAAGGTCTGTGGCCTCAAAATAGATAAAAGCCACTGCATTAGGGTAAAAGAAAGTAAATGTTTAACTATTTTATGAAAAAATTTATTTCTCTGTAACTTATCTCCCACTGCTGACTGACAGTGCTTCTTAACAGTGCTGTAACTGTAAAAGGCAGTACTGAATCACGGCATTCTTTTCCTAGATGCTCTCTTAAAACCACTGCTGCTGTTTTGTTAAACAATATAGAACAATACACAATTTCCACACTGGTACACACCACAGAGATTTATATCCAAGTTGTCTGTTAACCTCACTATGTTAGGCCCAAGATGGGGTCATTTATACTAAGCCCCACATCAGCAAACTCATAACTAGCTGGTTACCATTTTCTGTAAATGGCTGACCTTCCCAGGAGCTAAAACTCTCCCCAAAATGGAATCTTAAGCTAGTCAATCAGGACTTGTCTGCTCTATTTAACCCAGTTCAAAATTTCCCCATGATCCCAAGTAAGGAAAATGCCCACCAGGCAGTTGATTTGAAATTTGCCCGGTATAGTTTCCTTGTCCCTGTGTACCCGTGACTGTAAAACCCTTTTGTTTTGAATCACTTTCAGCAGCCATTCATGAACTGAAAAATAAAGCTTATGAATTCATATACAAATTTAACATTGTGGAAATTTTAATTTTTAACAGATCTGTATCAAATCTACTTATGAATGCCACAGGCTGTTGTCAGACTACAAGCACAGGTTATACAAGTACTAAATGAAGAGCATATAAAAGTCAACTTCAAATTAAAACAAGAATTTCAGTTTTGGAAAGACCAAAAAAAGCTATAAAAAGTTATTGCAAAAAAATCACAAAAATTTCTACTAAATATTCATAAAGATATGCAACAATTTACTTAAAATTTTCTGCTTTCCTTCAAAAAGTTTTTTCATAAGTTTGTTTTTCATCATTGTTACAGTATAGTCTATGTATGTAGGTACATGGCATTTTCTTTGCTACTGTTCATTCCACTGTATAAAATACATTATAAAATGTTTTGCTTTATTTTCTACAAAGCTTACATACCACAAATTTATTTTTATATTCAACTACTGATTAAACTTCTTACGTTACAAAATATTCTTCCATATTGCTAAGTATTTTCTCAGGACAAGTCCAATAACCGGGATTAACAAATTTTAAGGTGTAAATCATTTTACTGTCACCAGTCTTTTTCCCCACAAGAGATACTTACTAACTGTGACACAAAACTAAATATGGAGTACTATTTACACCACACCAATACCGCTTATCATCATTACATACTTTTGCTTGAGAAAGAAGTAAATTAAGAATAACTAAAAAAGTGTCTTAATGTTTTTAGTTTAATTATTGCGAGGTCTGACTCTTACTTAAAGCTTGCTGTGTTTAACTATACATATATTCCATTGCCATCACTTATCTACTCCATAGATGGTCTTGGTGATTTTATGCTACAATGCTTTTCTTTAGTCTGAAAAGTAGTTAAATAGTTATCCCTGCTAGAAGTTCATATAAATATTCAAATCCATTTTCTCTTAGGTTCTCTACTAGAATTATTTCTTTAATACATCTGGGATATATTCTTGATTGATAGAAACTTTTCTTTTTCTCCAAACATTAACTAAATCACACCAAAACCTCCAACTGAATTATTTTCTTTGATAGTAGTAGGGTTTACATCTGGTGTATTTCAATCCAGGATCAGTTTGTACACATCTATAATGAATGTGATAAGGTAAGCTAAGGAAAAAGAACATACTTAGCTTACCTAGCTTTTCCATCCATAAAAATGCTATCTCACTCTACTTCTAAAAATTTTCATTTAAATCCAGTAAAGGTTTCTTTCAATACTACCATAATTACGATTTAGCTAATTACTACTAGTATACAGTATCAAAAGGAGCTCTGGTGGTGCAGTGGTTAAGTGCTTGCTCAGCTGCTAAATGAAAAGCCGGTAGTTTGAACCCATCAGCTGTTCTGCAGGAGAAAGATGAGGCACATTCAGCTTCTTTAAAGATTTACAGCCTTGGAAACTTTATAGGGCAGTTCTACTCTGTCCTATACTCTGTTGCTATGAGTCAGAATCGATTCAATGGCAATGGGTTTTTTGATTTATATAGTGCTGGATTTCTAAAATATATTATGGCGTTTTTAGAGATACTAACTAACTGTGACACAAAACTAAATATGGAGTACTAGTTACACCACACCCATACTGCTTACCATCATTACACACTTCTGTTTGAGAAAGAATTAAGAGTAACTAATGTTGAGTCAATTACAACTCATAGTAATACTATATTTACTTGTAATAGGTAGAACTGCCTATTACAGGGTAGACAGACAGGGTAGAACTGCCCCAGAAGGTTTCCAAGGCTGTGATTAACGGAAGCAGGCTGCCACATCTTTCTCCCATAGCACAGGCTGGTGGGTTCAAACTCCTGAACTTTCAGTTAGCAGCTGAACTGCTTAACCCACTGTAGCACCAGTGCTCCTTGACTGTGTTTAAAGAAATAGCTAAGTTTTAAGCCTACAACATGGAAGGAAATGTAAAAACAATACATAAAAATATTCTACAAGCTCCATAAAACAGTAAATTTTAATGCATGTATTATAACAATTAAAGTAAGAAAACACTGACTCAAGATTTCCTTCCTTTTAATTTATATATATATATATATATATATATATATATATGAAAGAAATGTTTTTTAAAATTTAGATAGCTGTAAAAAATTTTAATTAAAGCCTGTTCAAGTGATTATCACTAATCTGTGAGTCCCCAAGGGATCAGACCACACTACCCCCTTTCTAGAATGCAAGGAAACTGGATTGCAAATCAAATAGGCTCTTAGGAAGGTGGAGAAGTTTCCATTCCCAATTTTCTATTGATACAATTTATTTTCAATGCCCTTAAGTAAAAATTTCACAAAAACTGCATTTTCTTTACTGAGGCCAATTTAAACTATATCTTATTCCATATTTATTGCAACATGCTTTGCTTATATAAGGCTATTTGAAGTAACAGATTATCTTTTTGTACAAAATATTAATGTAACCTCAACCATAAAAATTACCTTTAATTTCTCTACAAAAGAAAAGCAAAAGGGGGCAATAATCCTATCAAGTCTCCTGGAAAACAGCATGTATGTGTAGAATTTCACTCTCTTCAAAGTGCCTTCATGTACAATGTCAGCAATCCCTTACCAAATCAGTAAGATACGTAGGGTATCATCATGCCTAATTTCATAAATTGAAAAAACTCTAGTTCACAAAAGTTACTTCCCAACTGCAAAGAGAAACCACAATAAGAAGGTGCCAAATGTTTTTTCCATTAAACTACAGGAAATCATGATTGGGACTCAAAACTATTCACGTAAGGTTTATGTTAAAATTAAAGTTACTTTTAATAATTTATAGACAAAAAGAATACATTATATCTTATCAGTATGCAGATACTTTTCCAAAGAGGCACCATGCTCTTTTCTTTAAATTTATTTAATTTCTATTTAGTATAACTTTAATTTTACCTCTAATTGTTCATCCTCCAAAAGACTTATAACCAGCCACCTGATATCTTTAACTGCATCTTCATTGTTTAAGAAAATAAAGAGGTTATAAAATACCATGGTCTGGAGGTAGGTCAGTACTGTATATCTAGCATGCCAAGAACTGCTTCTTGCTGTCTGTGAATAAGAAACAAATAAGATGAAGACAGCGCCGACAAGAATATCAGATAACTGACAATGACGATACACACAAATACTGTAATATTTTAATTTAATTCTGTTTTCACAGGTATAGTTATGGCAAACTCACATTATATTTGTTTCTATATAAAATGTTGCATGGGCCATTTCAGGTAAAGTTAGTTATTCAGAATATATAAAGGGTTAAGGGTAAAGGAACAATTTTAGAAGAGAGCTACTCATGATTAGTGACTCTACATAGTTTTTGTATTGTTGTTTTTTGCTGTCGAGTCGGCCACGACTCCTAGTGACCCCTCCTTGGGTTTCCGAGGCAGTATCACTACGGAAGTAGGATTGCCCAACCTTCCTTCCGAGGAGTGGCTGGTGGG
>NW_006922011.1:775707-787862 GCF_000298275.1 Orycteropus afer afer | reverse complement strand
AAAGACATAGGCAGAAAAAGACAAAAAAAAAAAAAAAAAAAATCACATTTTTCTTTTAACAGTGTCAATGAAAAATTTCAAACATATACAAAATGGTATAATAAATATTGTAAGTGTCCATTAAAAAATTATGACATTATCACTCATAAAAATTCATAGAAGTCTTAAAATATAGAATATCCATTAAGTTCTCAAATTTTCTCATACATGTTTCATTACAACCAGTATTTTAAAATCAGGTTCAACACAATGACCATACATTGCATTAGTATAACATGTCTCTTAAATAAAGAAAGCCCGTACCGCATACCTAATTCTCACAAACAGAAATGATCGGCAAATACTGGAAGGCAAGAGTTGTTAGACGAGGCTTAACTGAATTCTTGCTGTACAAACACACTGTCTCCTCCACACCTCTCATGATCTCTGTATCTGAGACCAGTCTGAGGGAGGGTGCTGCAAATTGAGTGCTTTTTATCCAAAGGAAAAAAGTGCTTTCCTACTGTCCTCCAAGTTCAACCATGTTATGAGGTGTTTCACAGATTTATCATTATTCTTTAACATTGTGTAGTATGCCATTGTGTAACATCCACTGATGGGCATTTAGGTTGTTTCCATCTTTTTGCTATTGTGAATAATGCTGCTATGAACATGGGTGTGCCCAATGTTATTTAATAAATAGTAGCATACTGTCCAAATTTTTCTTTAAATGCTTTCTTCACCAAACAATGTATCTTGAAAATCATGCCATCAGTATGTACAAGATGTAGCATAATAATTGAATTAATACTTGAATTATCACCTTTTACTTTTTAAATAGTAATGTAATTAATAGCTTAGTGCCAAATTTCTTTGCCTACCTATTAACAAACAGGACACTTAACCATGCTTTTACTGATGTAAGTTGAATATATTAAGTCACTGTGGTAATTTGCAAAGATTGGATGGAAATAATTTAGCAAAATTTAAGACAAGGTGTGGTGGTTACATTTGTGTGTCAACTTGGCTGAGCCTGGTTGAGTGGCTGGACAGATGAATGTAGTTATTCCCCACAGTAAGATTGGTAATTAACTCCATGGTGGAATCTGTCAGAGCAGCTGAGTAGCTGCTTTGGGTATGTGGTCTGCTTCCTGTATATAAGAAGCAGCTTTGGGAATGGTCTCCAGCTTATGGAATGCTTGACCCTGCATGTAGCCATGTGGTTGTTCAGCAGCCCGCCGACCTGGGGACTTTCAATGGACTTGAATGAATGGCCTGCTGTGTGGTTTCGTAACATTGGGACTGTGCCATTTTATCTGTCGACCTTGGGCTTGTTAGCCTCAGCAGCCAGTAGCTGCCTGAGTGAAGAGAGGCCTCTAGCTTCAGTGGATCAGGAGCAAGAGGCAAAGCTAAATCCCAAGGTCGAGGGGCTTTCACCCAGCCCCTAGAGCCTGGCACTTTGAACTCAGACTTCTAGCCTCCTAAACTGTAAGAGAATAAACTCCTATTTGTTCGGGTCACCCCATTTGTGGTATATTCCTGTCAGAGCAATACTAGGTAACCAGAACACAAGAGTTTCCCCAATTGCTTACAACTAAACAAAAGTGGAATGCTATCTAAAAAAAAAAAAAAAAAAGAAACACACACACACAAATATTTAAGGACAATTTCAATCATTAAGCAGCACACATTCATGAGGAAAATGTGGTAATTGTCAAACAAACCTGATTTCTTCAATTAGTGTTTTTCCCTATACCCTGACATGCTATCAAAATTTATAATTTTAATTCAATTCCAATTAAAAATTCCAATGAGACTCCTTGACAAGGAAAATGTACAAAAGTGATTTAGCCACGTCTCTATAAAGGCAGGTTATTCACAGTATCATAAGTTGGTAAAGAAAGGAAGAGCAGTGTACCAAACATAAAAACCTCAGTCATTGGCACAGGAAGAGTCCAGGCACACAGTTATCGAATGGCTGGTTGAGGCTGAGGTACAAAGGCCCGGGCCCCTTGTCTCAATTCCAAACACCTCTGCAAGGACAGCTCAGCTCTAGAGCACTTCTGAGGATGGTCTGAGGACCCTGTATTTCAATTACACTGCAGATGCACTTCTCCTGCAGCTTAATCCTACTACCCTCCTCCCTTCAAAGTGTGGTCCCCCAAAGGTCCAGCATTCACACTTTTTGCCTTGGGATCAGAATCCTGGGGAACCTAACCTGTTGTTGCTAGCTGCCATCTACTTAGCCCAATTCATGGTGATACCATCTACAATGGAACGAAACTGCCTGGTCCCACATCATCTCTAGGATTAGCTGCAGACAGGATTGTTGTGATCCATAGGGTTTTCACTGGCTGATTTCTGGGAATAGATCATTAGGCTTTTCTTCTTAGTCTGTTTCAGTCTAGAAGCATCAAAGCAACACACAAGCCTCCAGTGACAGATAAGTGGTGGCTGGACTTGAGAAGCACTCACTGGGAGTTGAACGCAGTCTCCTACATGGAAGGAGAGAATTCTACCACTAAACCACCACTGCCTCTCAGCTGAAGACAAGTAATAACAAATGTGTTTTTACATTGTTCTGTTTTGTATGTATTATCTCATTTCTTCCTTGAAACAAGCCTGTGAGGAATACTGATATTTTCACCCAGTTTCCATAGAAGGAAACAGTCTTACAAGTTCAGTAGTTTGTGGCAGGTCAAAACTGAAGTACGCCTCACAGCCATGATTTTAACCTAGGTTTCCATTTGCTCTAATGACAGGCAGGATTCTGGGTACTATCCTTGAGTCACTCCATCTAGTGAAGTGCAGTACACAATAGAAAATAGGTATTCAAACACTGGATAAAAGAAAAAAGTATATAAACTTTATATGGTTATAATTAACTAAGTATTTGATATTGCTATCAATACTTAATGATATAAACAATGAATTAACCAAAGGCTTTTTAAGCCTTTAGCAACTTAGTTTCCTTCCTTTCCTTATTATCAATGACAAATAAATTGAAATCATTTATATATAGAGTCATTTTCTGCACGTGAAAGGAGCATGTTTTAGGATTCTCGTCAAATATAAATATCAAGTGACTACATGACACGGGAACAAGAACAAGCAAGCACACGCATGCACACACCCTTTGTATTAACCATATCTACATTCTTTAAAGGAGCTCTGGTAGAACAGTGCCTAAGGCACTTGACTGCTAACCAGAAAGCTGGTGGTTTAAACCCACCAGCCACTCCTCGGAAGGAAAACAGGGCAATCTACTTCCGTAGCGATACTGCCTCGGAAACCCAAGGAGGGGTCGCTATGAGTCGGGTCCGACTCAACGGCATATAACAACAACATTCTTTAAGGAACCATTATGATCAACTTGGTCTAGTAACAGTATCTCCTCAACAACTTCTCCCTAATTTGACGATCCTGTGTTTTAGAAATAGCACCAGCATTATTTTAGCAAGGAAAGTTCCACACGTAATAGAAGGGCAAATGACTGATCTGCCTAAAAGTGTATTCTGATATAATTAGAAATGTCATTTTACTTCAAAAGGATCCTTAATAATCCTTTCTACGCTCTAAGACTTTTTCACTAATTTAAACCAATGTGGAAGTAGAAGAAATTAGTTTGAAATCAGTAAAATATATTTAAAGAGCCTTCAAAACAGACAAACATCCATTCTTGGTGGCTATACTCTTCCCTCAGTATTGAGCAATATAGAGACTCTTAGAATAGCCAAACTATTGCAACTTTCACTTTGAAGTACGACTTGAAGGAATTTTTTGATAGATATAAAACTCTTTAAAGGATAGGATAAAATTAACACATTTAGCAGAACAATAGTCAATGCTTCTTACAACAATGGAACATTATGTTAGCTGAAACTAACCCAGTAATTTTAGTTCTGGTAATTTTAACTCTATAAAAATACTTACAAGGTGCAAAATATATATACAAGATGTTCACTATAGCACTAATAATCAAAACCACTTTAATGACTTAACAAAACTGACAAACCACTGGAAAATTTACAAAGGAAAAGAAAGAGAAGAGGCAAACTACACAAATAATAAATGAAAAGGGCTACATCACAAGGGAACCAAGTGAAATAAAAAAGATACTAACAGAATATTAGGAAGAACTGTACTCCAACAGATTTGAACACAAGACCTACCTAAACTAACCCAGTTTGAGATAGAATCCTTCAACAGACCCATAACAAAAGAAGAAACTGAGCAGATCATAAAAAACTCCCCACAAAAAAAAGTCCTGGCCCAGATGGCTTTACTGGAGAATTCTACCAAATGTTCAAGAGCTGGCACCTATACTATTTAAACTTCCAGAACCTAGAAGAAGATGGAATACTCCCAAATTCATTCTATGAAGCAAACACACAACACTGATACCAATACCACAGAAAAGGAAAACTATAGACCAGTATCAGTCATGAATATAGATGTAAAAATCTTCAACAAAATCCTAGCCAACAGAATCAAACAACATATAAAAAGAAAATAATAATAATACATCATGACCAAGTGAGATTCATACCAGGTACGCAAGGATGGTTTAACATCAGAAAAACAATCAATGTAATCCACCATATAAACACAACAAAAGAGAAGAACCATGTATCAATGGATACAGAAAAGGCATTTGATAACATCCAACCTGTTCAAAACTCTCAGCAAAATAGGGATAGAAAGTAAAATCCTCAACATAATAAAAGGCATATATGCACCCCTCCCCCCAAAAAAACTCCACTTTAATAGTATTTAATACAATGGAAAGTGTGGTGATTTGAGTCTATCCACAGGTGCCTTGGAAGAAAGGCCTGGCAATCTACTTCTGAAAATTTAGTGATGAAAACTACAGAATACAGTTCTACTCTCTGTCTACTGTCCCTACTCAACACATAGGAGTAGCCATGACTCAAAACTGACTTGATGACAACTGGCTTTGTGTCTGACACTGCTCTAAGTACTTTGCAGGTACAGGTACTTCTTCCTTGGGCCTCTTCTCTTCTCTATCTACAATGCTCCCCATGGTGATCTCATTCAGGCTCACGTTTTTAAATACAATCTGTATGTCGATGACTTCCAAGTTTATATTGCCAGGATAGACTACTCACCTGAACTCCAAATTCCTACTCATTAGCTTCATTTTGTTGAGAATTTTTGCATCTATATTCATGATGGATATTGATGCACTGCCTCCAATTTCATTTCTTATATTGATTATTTGCATCAGTCTTGCCATTATGTGTCTATTTTATTGATCCTTTCAAAGAACCAACTTTGGGTCCTGTTGATTCTTTCTACTCTTTTTCTGTTTCATTTATTTCTGCTCTGACCTTTATCATGTCCTTTCTTCTAGAAGATTAGGTCTTCTTTTGTTCTTCCTTTTCTATTTGTTCAAATTGCTGGGTTAAGTTATTGATTTTAGATTTTTTTTTTTTTTTTTGTAATGTGGTATCTTGCTATGAACTTTTTGAGCACTGCTTTTGTTCTTTTCCATGGGTTTTTGTATGTTGTTTGCTCATTTTCATTTAATTCTATGTACTTTTTCAATTTCATTTTTGATTTCTTCTATAACCCATTAGTTTTTTAATAGTATGTTATTTAGTTTCCATGTATTTATTTACTTATCTAACTCTTTCTATCACTTTGGTAACTTCATACTGTTATGGTCAGAGAAGATGATTTGTGTGATTCCAATTTTTAAAAAATGTGTTGAATATGATCTATTCTAGAAAACGTTCCCTAGGTGCAATGGAGAAGAAAGTGTACTGTGCTATTCTTGGGTGGTGTGTTCTATATATTTCTGTTAAGTCCAACTAGTTAATAGTTTTAGTAAGATCATCTTTATCGTTATTGATTTTCTTTTTCTAGTTGTTCTGTCTATTGTCAAAAGTGATGTACTGAAACCTCCTATTATTGTAGATTTTCCTATTTCTCTCATTCATTCTGTTAAGAGTTTGTTTTAAAAATCTTGGGGCTCTGACACTGGGTACATAAATGAATTATCATTTTTTTTTTATTGTGATTTGGGTGAAAGTTTACAAATTCATTTTCCATATAGCAGCTCACATACACTTTGTCCATGACATTGACTACAATTTATCACAATGCAACAGCTCCTCTCCCACTTCCTCCCCATAGCTACCTCTTGCTTGTGTCCATCCCTCCATGCACACCTGCCCCCTGAGCTGTTTCTCTGTGCATACACAGCCCTTCTACTCTCCTGTGATTATTCTTCCAAGGAGTGTATCTCCCTAGTGTAAATGTTCAAGTCATATGCCTGTTTTTAGTTTGGCTGGAAGCCACAGGAGTGGGTTCAATTACAGACCTGAAGGGAAGCTAGGGGCCATAGTCTCCATGGTTCCACCAGGCTCTATCAGACCAGCAAACCTGGTCTTCCCTCCCCCCTTTTTTTTCCCAAATGATTTTGAGTTTTGTTCCACATTGTTCTCCCACTCTATCCAGGATCGCCTACATATATCCCTGAATCATCCTTTTAATCATTAAAAATATCTCACAATAGATTTAGACTTAAAGTCTATTTTGGCAGATATTAATACTGCCATCTCTGCTCTCTTTTGGTAACTATTTGCTTGGTATTTTTTTCCCTACCCTTCAATTTTTAACTTATTTATGTTGGGCTTAAGGTGCATCTCTTACAGACAACCTATTGATGAGTCATGGTTTTTCCACTCTGCTACTCTCTTGTCTGTTGTCCATTTACATTCAGTATTATCAATAGGGAAAAATTTGTGACAGGCATTTTGTTACACTTTTTTGTACTGTTACCGACACAGAATTTTAAAACATATTTTAGTAACAAATCCTTTGAGAATTATGTTGTTGTTGTTTGCCGTCGAGTCGGCCCCGACTCATAGCGACCCCTCCTTGGGTTTCCGAGGCAGTATCACTACGGAAGTAGGATTGCCCAACCTTCCTTCCGAGGAGTGGCTGGTGGGTTTGAACCGCCAGCCGTCTGGTTAGCAGGCAAGTGTCTTAGCCACTATGCTACCAGAGCTCCCTTGAGAATTATAGCATACCATAAACAATTTTAATAACGATTCTCATTTCTTAAATCATAATTGTACTGACTAGTAAGTGACAAGTAGCAGTGATGTTTGTGTCAAACCTTCCAAATACACAATGAGACTACGTCACTTTCCTAATCCAGCCTACAACATCATGATTTAAACTACAATGCTAGATAAGTCAGTCTATGACTTTAATTAGACTAATAAAACTTCATTCATTCTGACTGAATGAGTAGTTAAAATCACATCAGATTATGCTTTTCATTCAGTAAAATTTAAATGTTATTGTATGATTACCACAGATAAATTACTTCCTACAGATATGTGTTAGAATCAATTACAGAGTCATGTAACATTATAAAATAAACACATACTGAATATTTTGATAGTAAGATTATACACTGAGTAAAAAGAAATGGTATTATTAAAAACCTCATTGTGACTTTTTTCTTTTTACCTATCAATATTTTCTATATTCAGAAATAAGCTATCATGAAAACTGTAAGGTTTTCATGTATTAAACTATTCTCACATACTGATTCTTCCATGACTATTCGACTTCAATCAAAATTCATACGGTGTCTTCAAACCTATTAGCCATCAGACAATAAATAGAAATCATTTTTGAAGGTTAGAAGAGGATGCATTTTTAATTTCAGCCACAAACTTACCTTAAAAAACAAAGGTAAAAGCTGGAGTTGTTCTGTGACTGCTGTAGAGAAGGATCTTCCTGCACTCGCCATCAGCCACTTCAATACTATTTGGAAACAAATACACATACATAATTTACATAGAATGTAAATTACAGTAACCTTCAATACTAATGCAGGAAAAATGATGACCAAGTAGCTTATATTTAGAGCCCTTGAAAAAAATTTAGACACAAAGTCCAACAGGACAACAAAAATAAATGTCAGTTTTCAAGTGAGTTTCTACTAATTTTAGCCACTCACTAGTTTTTAAGAGTTTAATGCCCTGAGTTCGTTCATCTTCTTCACCAATTCCATTCTCTTCCATAACATGGTTCTGAATTTCTTCATCCACATCCATGAGGGGTTTAAGTTTCTCTAGGATTCGAGCAGTAAACTCAGGGACACGAGGGGATGTTGTTGGTGCAGTGTTTGGCAAGGAAACATCTATCATGAATATGTAGGTCAGCACACTGTAAAATAAAACATAGAATAGAATAGAACTGACATTATAAACACAACTAAGCTTCAAAAATTTGACCCAATCAAAGTAAATTTTCCCAAGACAATTCTAGAGAGAGCCTCAGATTGTACCTATGTAGAAGACAAGCCTCACATTTTTTTTTAAGCATTAAGAACTGAGCCATGGTGACTGCCCACCTTTTGGCTGGTGAGCACACTAATGCCCTAGTCCACATTCACTGCGACTTAGCTGGTTTCCCATACACAAAACAAAACTTTATAAAGAGTATATCATGAAACTCTATGACACTATAATAATAGATATTATTTCAGATATTATGTTTCAATTTAAATAAATAAATAAGAGGTATACCAAATGACAGAGAAAATAATACTCACCTCCCTATTCTTTCCCTGACATTTTTGTAAACTTGTGTGAGTTTGGGTTCCAAGTATTTCAGTAGTCTGTGCAATAGTTCAGGCACTCTCCATTCTTGCTGGGCAAGACCACCTTGTAGAACGTAAAGTCGACTAAAATTAAAGTATAGGAATGTTGTGTTATGGCCTCTTCTGTAATTACATTATCAAAAGGATAGATCAATGATGTCTGAATTTCACTTAATTTTTTTTCATTTCTTCATCTAATAAAGTGACCACAATTCAAAATATCTTTATATCTTTATGACGCTTTAATTTTTTTTTCCACATCATTTTCTCTTTATTTCCGTTTTATCCCCATTACTACACATCAAAAGAAATAGGAACTTAAGAACACTGAGTTAGTTTTTAGGCATCAGATTTCAGAATTCTCCCTAATTAACAAAAGACTAATTCTTCTTGTTAAACAGGATTAACCGATTTCTTCGTATTGTCCACTAACATAAACTCGTTTCTTATGCCATATCAAATGCATTTCTCCTTAAAAGGTTCACACCATCTCCCAAAAGAAAGTAATTACTTCATCAAGCCTTAGGAGTGCAGACAATTCACTTCCATTTATAGGTTTTCTTTTTAGTTACCATGCATCTACGAAGGATCCTCCTTCACCACTCAATGGTGACTCCAACAGCAGCTCAAAAAGCCAATGAAGTTTCCGAGGATCTCTGCTTTCCTGTGTTGAAAATATAAAGAGACAGTTAAAGAGGGGCAAGACCTACAATTGTGTAAATAATATCCAATTATCTTATAAATATTATAACTACATATAATTTACATAAAGAGAAGTAAAAATACCAAAATAAAACTGAGAGGGGAGCCAAGTAAAAATATATACCATGGTATATATTAGAAAGATTAGCAGTGCTTTCAGCCATGGACACATATGGTGTCAGGAATGATATCTATAACCTTGGATTGTCTGGCTTTTACTAAGTTACATTTCCAGATACATGATTTGACTTGTTATTTAATAAAAGAATGCATCTCCACAACCGAGAAGATAAAATACTGATAGAGAACTCTCACTCAAGGCTTACTTAAAATGCTGAACACAATCTTCTCCAAACATGGAAGATGACAAAACCATGTATATAATTTCAAGATTCAAGTATAATGAAATATCATATATTTTGAGACAGAGTATGATACAGTTTGATCAGATGAGTCAAACACAGAAGTAAGCAGAACTTACACAGGATGTTGCTATACAAGTTCCCCAGTCGTTGTAAGTTTCTACCGTAATGTTAGATAACGCTGTTCTAAGCAGAGGGCACAGAAGCTCCCAAAGTTTCTCCACCTACTCAAAATGAAATACATGAGCAAAGTTAATAACACTCAGAATGTCTTGTCTTCAAAAAATTGTTTTTCCTGGAAAGCACAAACACAGTGATACCTCATCTAAATTATTTCTTAAACATAACCCATTGCTGTTGAGTCCGGTCTGACTCATAGCGACCCCTCCTTGGGTTTTTGAAGCAGTATCTCTATGGAATAGATTGCCCAATCTTCCTTCCAAGGAGTGGCTGATGGGTTTGAACCACCATCCTTCTGGTTGGCAGTCAGATGCCTTAGCCACTATGCCACCAGAGCTCTAAATTATTTCTTAAAGTATCCCAATAATCCAGGAGAGTAACCTCACTGTATTATTATCATAAACACAAATGAAACGTTGCAGTGTAGTAAATTACTTTGTGTGGCTTTTCTACCCATAAGTCTTAACAATGTTCTGGGAGGTGCCCACTCTCTCTCAGGTGCTTAGAGTTCTGATGCTATAATTGGCTAGTTTGACCACCCTGCGGGCTCTAAAGGAGACCTCCTGGAGGCAGAACTCTGACTGCTGGTTGAGGAAGATCTGCTGCTGAAAGAGACATGGGCTCCTGAGACACATGTTGCTGGGAAAGAGACGCAAGAGACACGTACTTGCTGAGTGAGACACTGAGGGACCAGCACTGCTGGGAAAGAGACTGTGAGAGACTCTTGGCTGAGGGATGGTGGGCTGGGAGAGAGACTGAGCATTCTTCCTGAACTTGAGTTGTAGCCTGGTGCTTCCCTAATAAACCCCGTAATCCGTGAGTTCTGTGTGGCCACTGCAGCGAATTATCGAACCCAGGAGAGAGGTGGTGGGTGCTTTGGGAGGAACGGTTGGTGAAAGGGCTGTAGGGAGGCAGCATGTCTGGCCTTGCAGGAATAGGCCTTGGGTTATTGCTGGTTATCCTGCTTTCCTCTTGTGAGATTAGAGGAGGTCAGAACATGTGGCCTCCTTGCCGTTTTTGCAAACGTGAATTCTTTTTCCTAAAGGAATTTATTCAAAAAAGAGAAGACACCATATCCTTACAAAGTCTCTCATACTTTGGAGAAGTTCTGTCTTCAAAATTCTGAGTAACATTGTATACTTGCATAAAACAAAACCTCAGTCAATTTTATGTTTTGCATGCTTACTGAGGTCATTTCATTGAATCCTCAAATAGAAGACAATGATAGCTTAACACAATTTAGTCACTTACCTGAGGTATAAGCCTTATATACCAAAACCTAAAGTCCACTTCAATTCTGACTCACAGCAATACTATAGAACAAAGCAGAACTGCCCCATAGGGTTTCCAAGCCTTGTATCTTCACGGAAGCAGACTGCCACAGCTTTCTCTGACAGAGTGACTGTTGGGTTTGAGTCAATGACCTTTCAGCTAGCAGCTGCCTACTTAACCATGGACTCCTCAAAAAACCTAGACTCACTGCCACTGAGTAAACTCTGACTCATAACGACCCTATAGAGTAGAACTGCCCCATGAGGTTTCTCGGGTTACTATATATAGCCTCTAAAGTGTTTAGTTGTACAAAAACTGTGTACATATGCCTAAAGCTACTTCTTACAATTTAATGAGAACATAAATCACTGTGGGATTTTGATAAAATGCAGATTCTGATTCATTAGATCAGGCTGGAGCCAGAGCTCTTCCTAAATGATGCCCATTTGCTGCTGGTCTAGGGACTATACTTTAGCCAAAAGGACTTATATAGGACAAATGAGAAAGGACGGTTTGGGTAAAATCGCTAGTGGAAGCACCAGGCATAGATATTTAAAAAAAAAGAAAATAGAGAACACAAAAATGGTTCTATTAATGACAGTGATGAGATGACAAAGATATCCATGACAGAGCCAATTAAAATGGTGTCATAAAACATGAACAGGGAAAATGTAATGCTGTAAATTAATAAATGCTTTAATTTAATAAGTGACTAAAACACGTATAATCAAATAAATGTATTAAAAATTTATATCGTCTTCCTTAAAGTATCATTAAATTAGCGAAAAACAGTGTTTCATTGTCTTCTGCTGGATTTCCCAATATTGAGTGATTCTTCACATCTTATCAGGTTATATAAAAACTGATGCATTTTGCTAGCAAAATAGAATAGAATCTTCTCCAATTGTGAAAGATGACAAAGCCATGAATTTAATTTCACAACTTAAGGAGAGAGAAGTAGAGTTCCGGCAAGATGGCGGACTAGGCAGAAGGATTGCACAGACCCTCTTCAA
>NW_006922011.1:708454-770424 GCF_000298275.1 Orycteropus afer afer | reverse complement strand
GAATATACCACTTTGAAAACTGGACAGAACATTTACAAAGATCAACAAGGAAACAGGGAACCTGAGTGATACTATAAACCAACCAGATCTAACAGACATATATAGAATACTCTACCAGAATGCACATTCTTCTCCCGTGCAATTGGATCATTCCAAGGGATACAGAGCTTATGTTAGGTCACAAATAGTCTCAATAAATTTAGAGAGATTTAAAATCATACAAAGAATCTTCTGTGAACATAATCAATGAACTCACAAATTAATGTTGTTTTTATGTGTCGTTGAGTCGGACCCAACTCATAGCGACCCCTCCCTGGGTTTCTGAGGTGGTATCACTACGGAAGTAGATTCTCAACCTTCTTTCCGAGGAGTGGCTGGTGGGTTTCAACCACCAGCCTTCTGGTTAGCAGTCAAGTGCCTTAGGCACTACGCTACCAGAGCTCACAAGGAAAATGGAAAATTTCTTAAGTGTGTGGAAATCAGTATTAAAAAAACAAATGTGTCAAAGAAGCAGTCACAAATCAAATGAAAAAAGTGAAAGACAGCAAAAATGAAAGCACAACATACCAAAATTGGGAATGTACCCAATCCAGATACCAACAAAATTTTTTAAGGACATGGAAAAACCAATTACTAACTTCAAATGGAAAGGAAAGAGACCTCAAATAAGCAGAGCACTTCTCAAGAAGAACAAAGTGGGAGGTCTCACACTCCCAGATCTTAAAACCTAATATACAGCCACAGTAGTCAAAACAGCATGGTACAGTGATAGAGAGACAGACCAATGGAACAAAATTGAAAGCCCAGAAATAGACCCATCCATCTATGGACAGTAATATTTGACAAATAGGACAATTCAGGTCCAAAACCCATTAAATGAGGAAGAGAGCCTCTTTAACAAACGGTGTTGGCAAAACTGGATATCCACTTGCAGAAAAATGAAACAAGACCCATACCTCACCCCATACACAAAAACAAACTTAAGCTGGATCAAAGACTTAAATGTAAAACGCAAAACTATAAAATTCATCGAAGATAAAACAGGGGCAAATCTAGGAGCCCTAATTTATGGCACAGACTATCAAACATAACCCACAATGCACAGGAGGTAGAAGAGAAGCTAGATGACTGGGACCTTTTAAAAATTAAATTCCTATGCACATTGAAAGACTATCAAAAGGGTAAAAAGAGAACCTAATGATTGGGAGAAAATATTTGCCTGTGACATATCTGACAATGAACTTATTTCTAAAATCTATAGAAAACTTCAACACCTCAACACCAAAAAGACAAACAACCCAATTCAAAAATGGGCAAAAGACTTAAACAGACACTTAACTAAAGATGATATGCTGGCGGTCAACAAACACATGATGAATTTCTCACAATCTTTAGTCATTAGAGAGATGCAAATCAAACCAACGACAAGATATCATCTCATCCCAGCAATAACAGCAAAGTTCAACAGGACAGAAAACAACAAATGCTGGTGAGGTTGCAGAAAGACTGAACTCTTGTTCACTGCTGGTGGAATTGTAAAATGGTACAACCACTGTGGCAAATGGTATGGCATTTCCTTAAAAAACTGAAAATAGAAATACCATTGGACCCAGCAATTCCATTACTAGGAATATATCCTAAAGAGGTGAGAGGCAGCATACATATGCACACCTATGTCCATCGCAGCACAATTCACTATAGCAAAGAGATGGAAACAACCTAAATGCTCATCAATGGATGGATAACCAAATTATGGTACATTCACAATGGAATACTATGCTACATTAAAGAACAATGAAGGATACATGAATCATCTCACAACACAGATATGCCTGCAGGACATTATGCTGAGTGAAGTAAGTCAATCATAGAAGGACAAATACTGTATGAGCCCATTACTGTAAAAAGACAAAGACAGGTTTGTTTAAGAAAGGGAACTCACTTTGTAGGTTACTGGGGTGGGGAGGGAAGGGGAGGGATGGTATAGAAAGAGTCTATGACCACCAGGATAATATTAGGAAAATGTAGGACACCAAATTGTGCTCATAAGATACAGATGACAGACATTAATACCAACCAGTATATCCACAATACTGCATTACCATTAACACCAAACACCAGGCTACAGATAAACACATAAACACCTGAGATGATCAGATGGGGGTCAGTGAATAGGAATATACTCTAGATCAAGGATAGATTCAGCTGAGGCTAATCCTGCACAGATACCAATGATACAAAATACCCACAATCCTTACAGAAACAACAGAAGACAGACATAGAGTAGTCCCTCAAAGACAGCCAGACACTATGGGAGAGAGAGCCAATGGATCTACCAACTTAGGACCATAGTACTGGGGGACACGAGACTCAATTGGCACAACAAAATACATTACAATCTTGTTCCTCATTCTATATTGGTGAGCAGAGACTGGGGTCTTAAAAGCTTTCAAGCAGCCATCTAAGATGCAGCTAATGGTCTTCTATTGTCGGAAGCAGAAGAGTGCAAAAAACCAAGGGCATGTGGAAGAAATCAGCCCTAGGACATGATGGACTTCAAGACCAGAAGAACTAGATGGTGCCCGGTACCAATGCCAACCACTCAGGAAAGGATCAAAACTGGAGATCCTGGATAGAGTAGGAGGAAAGACATGGAACAGAATCCAAAAACACAATAATGACCAGAATCACTGGTTGGATGGAGTCTGGTGAGACCCCTAATACTATGGCCCTGGGATACATTTTGGGCCTGGAATAAAACTCACTCCCAGAGGCTGGCTCTCAGCCCAATAGTGAACAAGATGTACACACAGATCTCTCAACCCAGGATGATGCACCCAAATACTCTATGGAGATGCATCCCTTGGAGGAATCAACAACAGGGCACCAGAGGGGCAACATTCACATGGAAGAAATGCAGACACACAGGAGTGCATAACTAACTATGAGGGGCACGGGGTGGGGGGTGTTACTGGGCAGGGAGGGGAGGAGACTGGGTTAGGGTTGGGAACGATAAAATCCACTGCCATTGAGTCAGATCCAACTAATAATGACACTTCCTTGAGTTTCTGAGGTGGTATCGTTATGGCAATAGATTGCTCACCTTCCTTCCAAGGAGTGGCTGGTGGGTTTGAACCACCAGCCTTACTAAATGTACACAAAATGCTGAATATAAAACAAACTCTGCTCTATAACCTTGCACCTAAAGCACAATAAAAAATAAAAATTAATAATAATAAAAACTTAGGTGACGCAGTGAAGAAAATGCAAAGCTATAAACACCTATCTTAAAAAAGATAATCCCGGGACTTCTGATAAGATGGAGGAATAGGCAGACGAGTGACATGCACCTTCTTCAAACAAAGAAAAAAAAAAACAATTGACAGAGATACAGAAGAAAATCCTGGAGCCCTGAGCTTTGAAAGGAACTATACAGAAGTGGATTAGGCACCATCTAGTGGAAAAACCTGAACGAAAACAGGACTTAAGAAGAGGCTCTGTTTGCCAAGGTCAGCAGGGACATATGAGAGGCTGACAACAGGAAAGGAGACAGGTGATGAGTGTGTAAAGTGCTGTCAACTAGCAACAGAGGAGCACAGTACCCTGCCTGCGTAGATAATAAACAAAGGAAACTAAAATCGTGGGCAAGTCACTCCAACATACAATCACCAAACTGTCACAATGCCTCTGAGACAACAGAGCATCACAGTCTATACAAAGAAGCAAGACAAAGCAGGAGAAACAAGGGACCAGGATACAGACCCAAAACTCATCCCCGAGGAAGACGCAACATTGAAATTCCGATAAGGAATTCAAAAGAATTATATTTAGGTATCTTCAATGAATTAATTGTGAGCCAGGTCAATGAAAACACAGAGAAAACCCTAGAACAATTTCAAAAGACAATACAAGAATAAAATGACAAAATAAATGAAAAATTAGAAATGATACAAAATCTACACACAGAAGTCCAGAAGATTAATACTAAATTTTCAGAAATAGATAAGACATTGAATGGGCAAAGGAGCAGAATTGAATCAATGGAAGACAGAAAATTAGGGACATGGAAGTCAAATACCTGAACACTTCTTTGGAAAGGGATAAATCAGAAAAAAAATCAAAACAAAATGAAGAAAGCCTAAGATTCATGTGGGATACAATCAAAAGGAATAACCTACGTGTAATTGGAATTCCAGAACAGGAAGAGACAAATAAAATCACAGAGAAAATTGTTGAAGATTTGTTGGAAGAGAATTTTCCCAGTATGTTGAAAGATGAGAATACATCCATTCAGGAAGTCCAATGAACCGCAAACAGGATAGACCCCAAAAGAAAATCACCAAGATATATCACGATCAAACTTACCAAAACCAAAGACAAAGAAAGAATTATGAGAGCAGCACAGGAAAAACGAAAAGTTACCTACAAGGGGGCAACCAGTAAGACTAAGATCGGATTTGTCAGCAGAAACCATGCAGGCAAGGAGACAATGGGATGGTATATATAAAACTCTGAAAGAGAAAAATTTCTAACCAAGAATTATGTACCCAGCAAAACTGTCCCTCTAATATGATGGTAAAATTAGGGCATTTCCAGATAAGCAGAAATTAAGGGAATTTGTTAAAACCAGACCCACCTTACAAGAGATGTTAAAGGAAGCCCTTCGACAGAGAAGCAACAACACTCAACAGCAAGTGACTATTAACACACATGATGATATAACACAGAAACCAATCCAGCTATGAAGTATCCAAAGTAAGTAAGCCTACAAGATTGTAAGCAGGGAACCAGACATCAATTGACAAATGTGGACAACTACAAACCAAAAAGAAGGAAAAAACTGTGTTGTTACAGAACTTCTAGATGGTAGGGAAGTCAAGACAACTCCAAGATAGAATGGACTGTTCTAAACTTGGGAAGAAAACTATAAATCACAGGGTAACATCAAAGAAAACTGATAAACCTTCACATCAAAAAAGAGGACCAGCATAAATATTCAGCAAATACTAAAACAACAGCAATGAAGGAAGTGATAGCACGATTCATAAACAAAAGAATCTCAGCACAGAAAATTATATGGAACAAAGAAATCAACACCATGGAAAAGCACATAACATAAATGACAGCAACAAATTCTTATTTGCTGATAATTACATATCTGGCAAGGGACTTAACTCTAAGATTTATAGTGGGAGAGTGGATGACCAAACTATGGTACATACACATAATGGAATGCTATGCAGCACTAAAGAATAATGCAGAGTCTGCAAAACACCGTATAATATGGATGAACTTGGAGGACATTATGCTGAGTGACATAAGTCAATCACAGAAGGACAAATATTAGTTCATTGTTGTGGAGAGTCAAGGAAAGGTTTATGTATGGAGGGGAAATTTTCTTTTTTTTGGTTGTAAGGGCTGGAGGGGAGAGGAGGGAACACTGCAAAAAAAAAAAAAAAAGCCTTGACCCATGTCACTTTAGTTTTGTGTATTTCACTGTACATAAATTATATTTCAATAAAATTTATTTTAAAAAAATAAAAAGACGATCCCAAATCAATAACCTAACTTTACACCTTTGAATAAGTAGTAAAAGAAGGGCAAACTATGTCCAAAGCTATCAGCAGGAAGGAAATAATAAAGATTAGAGCAGCAATATAACAAATAGAGAACAGAAAATAGTAGAGGGAATCAATGAAAACAAAATTTCATTTTATAAAAAGATCAATACAACAGATAAACCTTTTGCTAGCTTGGTAGATGAAAAAGAGGGGAGATGCAAATAGCTAAAATGAGAAATAAAAGTGAGGACATTACCAACCCTTTAAAAAATAAAAAGGATTATACGAATATAATGAACAATTGTACCCAATGTAGATGTAATGAACAAATTCCTAGAAACACAAATTTGAAAACCTTAGCACATTTATAACAAGTGAAGAGACCAACTCAGAAATGAAAAGTCTCCCAACAAAGCAAAGTCTATAACCAGATGGTTTCAATGGTGAATTTTACCAATCATTTAAAGAATTAACATCAATTCTTGTCAAACTTTTCCAAATTATCAGAAGAGAACCCTTCCTAACTCATTCTTTGAGGCTAGCATTATACCTATACTAAAGCTAGTAGGGGTGGAGGGTCAGTGAAAAAGGGGAAGATCCTCAACAAGATGGATTAACACAGTGAGTACAAAAATGGGCTCAAATGTAACAAGGATTGTGAGAATGGCACATGACTAGACAGTGTTTCATTCTGTTTTACATAGGATCACTATGAGTTGGAACCAACTCAACGACACATAACAATAACAACAAAGCTAGATAAATATACCAAAAGGAAAAAAAACTACAGACCAATATTCCTCATGAAAGTAGATAACCTAAATACAAGCAAACCAAATCCAACAGCATAAGTATTATATAAACCACAGCCAAGTAGGATTTATCCCAGGAATGCAAGGGTAGTTCAATATAAGGAAATCAATCAATGCACAGTAGTAAAGTGAAGGAAAAAAACTGCGCGTTCATCTCAAATGATACACAAAAGGCCTCTGACAATATCTAAAACGTTTCATGATAAAAACATACAGCAAATTAAGACTAGAATGGAAATTCCTCAACAAGATAAACAACATTTATGAAAAGCCCATGTTGTTGTTGTTGTTATGTGCCGTCGAGTCGGCCCCGACTCATAGCGACCCCTCCTTGGGTTTCCGAGGCAGTATCACTACGGAAGTAGGATTGCCCAACCTTCCTTCCGAGGAGTGGCTGGTGGGTTTGAACCGCCAGCCTTCTGGTTAGCAGTCAAGTGCTTTAGCCACTATGCTACCAGAGCTCCTATGAAAAGCCCATAGCTAACATAAAAATCAATGATGAAAGACTGAAAGCTTTCTCACTAAGGTCAGGAACTAGACAAGGATTTCCACTTTCACTGCTATTCTACGTTGTATTAGAAATTCAAACCAGAGCCATTAGGTAAGAAAAACAAATGAAAGTCATCAAAATTGAGAAAGAAGAGGTAAAATTATCTCTATCTGCAGATCCTACATACAGAAAATTTCAAAGTATCCACAAGACAGTTCCAGAAGCCAATAAAAGCTAAGTTGCAGGGTATAAGAACAACACACAAAAACCAGTTGCGTCTAAATATCAGTAATGAACAATCTGAAAAGAAAATTAAGAACTCAATTTACATTTATGTGGTAATTCAGGTTGTGTCTCAACTTGGCTGGGCCTGGTTGAGTGGCTGGGTAGCTGGTGGTAGTTATTCCCCATGATGAGACTGGTAATCAGCTCCATGATGGGATCTACCACAAGCAGCTGAGTAGCTGCTTTAGGGATGTGGTCTGCTTTCCCTATATAAGCAGAAGCTTTGAGAATGGTCTACAGCTTTTTGGCACTCTCCAACGCTGCAGGTAGCCAAGTCATTGTTTAACAGCCTGCCACGCCCTGCCGTTAATGGGACCTAAATCAACGCCTTGCTGTGTTGCTTGGTAATATTAGGACAGTGCCATTTTGTTTGTTGACCTTGGGCTTGTTAGCCTCAGTGCGTGCAGCAGCTGCCTGAGTGAAGAGACACCTCTAGCGTCAGTGGGCCAGGACAAGAGCCAGAGCTGAAGCCCAAGGTTGAGAGGCTTTCACCCAGCCCCTAGAGCCTGGCACTTTGAACTTGGACTTCTAGCCTCCAAAACTGTAAGAGAATAAACTGGTGTTTGTTCAAGCCATCTCATTTGTGGTATTTCTGTTAGAGTGGCACTAGGTAATTATAAAACAAATTATATCTCAAAGAATAAAATATTGAAGAATAAACGTAACCATGGAGGGGAAAGATCTGTACACTGAAAACCATAAAACACTGCTAAGAGGAATTTTAAAAGACTTAGATAAATGGAAAGATATCCTACATTCATAGTTTGGAAGATTATAATATTGTTAAAGATGTTAAAACTATCCAAAGTGATTTACAGATTCAGTGCAAGTCCCATCAAAATTACTCAACAAAACTCACTGCCATCGAGTTGGATCTGACTCACAGCGACCTTTCCTTGGGTTTCTGAGATGGTATCACTACAGAAGTAAATTGCCCAACCTTCCTTCTGAGTAGTGGCTAATGGGTTTGAATCGCCAGACTTCTGGTTAGCAGTCAAATGCCTTAGACACTACGCCACCTGTGATGGTTATGTTTGTATGTCAACTTGGCTAGGCCTGGTTGAGTGGCTGGGCAGCTGGATGTAGTATTCCCCATGATGAGACCGGTAATCAACTCCATGGTGGAATCTACTGGGAGCAGCTGAGTAGCTAGCTGCCTTTGGGTATGTGGTCTGCTTCCTGTATATAAGCAGTAGCTTTGAGAATGGTCTCTAGCCTTTGGCACACTTGGACCCTGCATGTAGCTGTGTTGTTGCTCAGCAGCCTGCTATGCTCTGCTGACCTTGTGACTCACAGTGGACTTAAGTTAATGGCCTGCTGTGTGTATTGGTAACATCGGGACTGTGCTTTTTTGACTTGTCAACCTTGGGGCTCCTCACCCTCAGCAGCAAGCAGCTGTCTAAACGAAGAAAAGCCTCTAGCTCCAATGGGCTGGGAGCAGAAGGCAGAGCTGGACCCCAAGGTTGAGGGGCTTTCACCCAGCTCCTAGAGCCTGGCACTTTGAACTTGGATTTAAAGCCTCCAAATTTTAAGAATAAACTCCTGTTTATTAAGGCCATCCATTTTTGTGGTATATATTTCTTGTCAGAGCAGCAGTAGGTAACCAGAACACCACCTGAGCTCCCCATCAAAATCAGAATAGCCTTTTTTTTGCAGGAATGGAAAAGCCAATTCTCAAATCCATATGGAATTGCAAGGGCCTCAAACAGCAAAAGCATTTGTGAAAAAAAAGAAGAGTAATATAGGAAAATTCATACTACCCAATCTCAAAACATACCAGGAAGATACAGGATCAAAACAGTATGTACTGGTATAAAAATTAATTTAAAATCAATAGTCAAAATTTAAAAAAACTAAAACCATAAAACTCTTACAACAAAGCAGGAGTAAAGCTTTAAGACCCTGTTTTGGGTAATGGATTATTAGATATGACATTGAAAGCACAAGCAACAAGAGCCACAAAAATAGGTAAATTGGACTTTATTCCCCACGATGAGACTGCAACTCAACTCCATGCTGGAATCTGCCATGAGCAGCTGAGTAGCTGCTTTAGGGATGTGATCTGCTTCCCCTATTTAAGGAGAAGCTATGGGATCGGTCTCCAGCTTTTTGGCATGCTTGAACCCTACATGTAGCCAAGTCTTCATTCAGTAGCCTGCCATATTCTGAAGATCTTGGGACTTTCAATGAACTTGAACCAATGGCCTGCCATGTGGTTTGGTAACATGAGGACAGTGCCTTTTTTACTTGTCAACCTTGGCTTTGTCAGCCTCAGCAGCCAGCAGCTCCCTGAGTCAAGAAAGCCTCCAGCTTCAGTGAGCTGGGAGCCAGAGGCAGAGCAGAAGCCCAAGGTCAAGGGGCTTTCACCCAGCCCCTAGAGCCTGGCACTCTGAACTCAGACTTAAAGCATTCAAACTGTAAGAGAATAAACTCCCATTTGTTAAAGCCATCCCATTTGTGTTACACTCCTGTCAGAGCAGCACTAGAGGTAACCAAAACACAAGGGTATTATCAAGAACACTAAAAACACAACCTACAGAATGGGAGAAAATATTTGGAAATTATATATCCAGTAAGGACTTAAAATCTAGAAATACATAAAGAACTCCTATAACTCAGTAACAAAAAGACAAACAACCCAAATAAAAAATGGGTGAAGGATATGGATAGATATCTCTCCAGAAAAGATATATAAATGGCCAGCAGAGTATGAAAAGATATTCAATGTCACTAGTCATTAGGAAATGCAAATAAAAACCAAAGAAAGATAGTACTTCTTTCCCACTAAGATAACTATTAATAGAAAAACACAAAATACCAAGTGTTGGTAAGGATGTGAAGAAATCGGAGCTCTTGTGCACTGCTGGTGGGAATGTGAAATGGTGCAACCACTATGGAAAAGAATCTGGTGGTTCCTTAAAAAGTTCAACATGGAATTACCATATGATCCAGCAATTCTACTCTTAGGTATACACCCCAAAGAACTTGAAAGCAAAAGATCCAAACATGTATTTATATACCAGTGTTCTTTGCAGCATTATCATAATAGCTATAAGATGGAAATGTAATCATCAATAGATGAATGTACAATCAAAATGTGGTATATATGTACAATGGAAAGTTAGTGAGCCATAAAGAGAAATAAAGTTCTGATCTATGCTATGATGTGGATGAACCTTGAAAACATGCTGACTGAAATAAGTGAGACACAAAAGGAAAAATATTTGTATGATCTCACATGAAATACCAAAAATATGCAAATACATAGAGTTTAAAATTTATTAATGGTTACCAGGGCTGGAAGGAAGAGGAATGGTAGTCAGGGGGTACTGCATTCTGTTTGGGATAATGAAAAACTTTTGGAAGCAGTGATAATAGTTGTACAACACAGTGAATGTAATCAGTATCACTGAATTATATACTTAAAAATGATCATATATATATAACATATATATATTACATATAAAAGGAGCTCTGGTGGCATAGTACCTAAGGCATTTGACTGCTAACCAGACGGCTGGCAGTTCAAATCCACCAGCCACTCCTCAGAAGGAAGACTGGGCAATCTACTTCCATAGAGACACTGCCCCAAAAACCCAAGGAGGGGTCGTTACGAGTTGGGATCGACTTGACAGCAGTGAGTTTGGTTTTAGTTGGTAAAAAAAATAACAGAAGATACAGATTTGCCCACAGGTCACTAGTTTATGACTTCTACTCAAGAGCAGTCAAATATAAGTATTTGACCAATTTTATGGAAATGAACATTTCATATTTTTAGGTATGAATACCTAATGTGTTAGGAAGTGCTACACAAATGGATCATGTAGTTTTATCAGGAAAAGAGCTAATAAATACATCACCTTTTCAAATGTCCAATGCTTAGAACCTCTGATTAAACCAGCGATAATTTCTGCAACACATCGCTGTGTGCTTTCATGTGAATCTGCAACCAGACGTTCTAAATGGGGCTTCAGAACTGGCAGAAAGGCATCATCAAAATTCCGGAATATACCCTACAGAAACAAACAAAAGATAATTCTCCAGTATTCAAATGACTATCACCTCAATTATAATGTTACAATTTTCTTTATTACTACTGTAGTTAACATCCCAAATCTTCTTCCTTTTATAACTTAATTTATCAATGTCTTTAAGCTAAAACAGTATGAACAGTTTTAATTTACATTTGCATTATAATTTACATTTGCATTATAATGTAAACAATGAAAAATTGATTTTTCTGACCTTAAAAAGACTGTAGTTTAGAAAAGGAAATGAATGCCAATTGTTTTTTTTTTCCTTTTAGTGCTAATTAGAAACATTAAGATAAATACTAAACAGTTTTTTGTTTTGTTCTGAGACCTCTACCTTTAAGCTAAGATCAATTATGACTGACATTAATTACAAAGGCACTGTAGCGGAAGGTAACAGATGGCTAAAATCAAATGATCATACACTTTCAAACTAAGGAACCTGAAAATTGAACAGTCATTAAGCTTTATGAAGAATATATATAATATATATAAATACCATAGTTACCTTAAAGAGGCAAAAACGTCGGGGATTAAATTTATCTTTTCCTTTTCTGTCTTCTAAAGATAGAAAATTAATTAACTGTTCAACGAATTTAGGATCAGAAAAATGATCAAATACAATCTGTTCTGCCTATAAAGTTAGAGGGGAAAAAATATTCAGGGTTTATAATTTGTTTAACATGATTCTGAAACAGTTAAAATTTATTTCTATCTTTCTGATACTCATTTGTAGGCTGTATTCTCCCTCTCCCCCAATAATGTAACAGTTCTCTTCCCACTTCCTCCCTGTGGTTACCCTTCCCATGTCCCTCTTTCCTATGCATTCCCTCTGAGCTATCCTATCTCCCGGTGCAAATGCTTCCCTTCTGATCTCCCATGATTGATTGTTCTAAGGAGTGTACTTACCTGGTATAAATGTTCACCATATATGCCTGTTTGTCTGGCTGGAAGCTACAGGAGTGAGTTTAATTCCAGGCCTGAAGGGTGACTAGGGCCATAGTCTCGGGGGGGGGTTCACCAATCTCTATCAGACGAGTAAGCCTGTTTTTTTTTTTAAATGATTTTGAGATTGGTTCTACACTTTTCTCTCACTCTATCCAAAATCTCCTACACTGATTCCTTCCCAAGTGGCTCACACTGGTAGCCAGGTATCATCTAGTTCTTCTGGTCTCAGGTCATGAAGGCTCTACTACTCCCTTGGATTAACTGTTTCCCATGCCTTTTTGATTTTCTTCATTCTTCTTTGTTCCAAAACAACTGTTGTATCTCACACCCCAATCGATGGTTGAATTTTTGTTCTATTAATTTTCAGTTCCCAAAGAGGCATTATAATGCTTTCTAGAATCAAAACATTATCTCCCACTAAAAGTGCTAAATTTTAAATAAAACCAGTAACTAAAAGTTTTCCTTCTGATCTTTAAGTATGGATCCCATTTTGCAAATTATGAACTAAAACCAACAAACGTTTTGTCTGGAAAATGAAGAATTAATGCTATGGTGCCACTTGATGTGCAACATAGGAAAATTTCCCAAATTGTAATCAAACTCCAACAACCTATGCCTGTATTTATAAAACATTGGAATTTAAAGGGCAAAATTTGTTCAGAATCAGAAAATAAAGGCACCATTAACTTGAGGAATATATGAACTTAAAAGCCCTCATCAGCCTTCAAAATGAAGAAGAAATAAGATCAATGAAGACTGAGGAGTTTCAACTTACATCTACAAACATATATTTAGTGAGTACCCATTACTGATTTGCAATAAAAAAACAAAGATGCATTTGAACCAGGGTAAACAAGTGTTTACAAATGGTGAAAATGGAATTCTTACCTCTGTCATATCCTCTCTGCTTCTGCCAAGCTTAGGTTGCTCTTCCACACCAGCATAAACAACCATATTCCTACACAGTAAGAGTTTATTTGTAATAAGCGTAGGAAAAAAATAGAGCATAGAGCCTTACAGAAAGCGTTCGAAAGCACTTTTAATGAACTGTTGCTAAGTTTGGGAGTATAAATATCTCAGTAACAGTTTCAGTCAGTATGTCAGATCACTGTGTCCTAATGACAGACTACTACAGTCAACAATGAGAGATAAACAGTATTTCTCTAGGCTGATTTATGCACATACATTATTCAGAGATATGAGGATAATTCAGGGCTGCTGTTAACAACCTCTTTAGCCCTAGAATGGCAGGACTGAGGAAGTCCTAAGGGTCCAGAGGAAACAGGCAAGAACAAGGAATAGCACTGGCCAGAAGAAAACAAAAAGTGAGGAAGAGAGAACAGAGAAAAGAATATGTGTATTTTCAGTGGCAGATTACCTCTAACTGCCTCATGTCTCTGAATCTCCCTAGAAATTCAAAGATGACAAAACAAATTTTAGATATGTTGTTTATATAATGAAGTGCACAGTAAGTTACAACTTACCGTGGCCAGGTGTAGTATCCCCAGTGAGTTTTTTCCACAAAGCAACTTGATTCCCATTCATTTTTAGTTCTGGGTATACTTTTGCTGTCATAATGCAACCAAAGATTATCAGGCCTATCACCAGCAAGAATTTGTGTAGGTTTAGGATATCCACCTAAGGTACGAAAAATCACATTGATGAATTTAAAAGTATTCATGCAACCATTATACTCAAATTTCAACCAATAATACCAGTGTAACTTTTGTCTTCATAACAAGCCTCTAGTAAAATTACCTAAAGACAAAACCCAGATATACACAGAAATTAAGGGAGTATTTCAAACCAGAAGGGAAATATAGATTATCCACTAATGGTGCTGAACACATATTTGGGAGAGAAAAGTTTGATATTTACTTCATAATTTTTACCAAAATTAATTCCAAAAGTTTCTAAATAGTTTCAGACTCGCAGAAAAGTTGCAAAAAGCACACAAAGTGCTCCCACGTACAACCTTTATCCCGATAACATTCTCATACTCTACACCCATGCCCACACACCCACATATTGTTTTTTTAATAATCATTTGAGTAAACATAATTCTTATCCCAAGAATCTCCCTGTGCTATTTCCTGTAAATAAGAATATGCTTACAGAACCCTAATGCTCAAAAACAAACAACAAAATATTAGTTCTGTACTATTATCTATCTTATCAATAGGTTTTACTCAAATTTGTGAAGTGTCTCACTAATGCCCCTTATCACAAAATAAAACAATATTAAAGCCATTCTTTCCAGGTCTACACTAATCCAGACCAAACTTTGCATTTAGTTGGCATGTCTGTTTACTCTCCTTTAATCTGGAACAGTTCCTCAGACTTTGTCTTTCATAACCTTTACCTTGACATCATAGAAGACTATACCAAACAAAACCAAACGCTCTGCCGTTGAATCAGATCTGACTCACAGTCACCCCTCCTTGGGTTTCCAAAGTGGTATCACTACGGAAGTAGATTGCCCCATCTTCCTTCGGAGGAGTGGCTGGTGGGTTTGAACCGTCAGCCTTCTAGTTAGCAGTCAAGTGCCTTCGGCACTATGCTACCAGAGCTCCTATCTATTAAATAGCCTATGAAAAGATATTTTTGAAACTATATAAACATCCAATTTCTCATCTCTTGTTCTAGCATCACAGAATTTTTTCTGAAGCAATTATTATGGTGATTACCAAATGGTAATTTTCTAATTCCTTCATTTCATTTATTAGTTGCCACTCTACTCTAAAAAACAAAGTATTTTTCTTTTTCCCTCCATGATTACTTATTTATATCAATATGGAATAACTTGTTAATTCTTCTTTTATTCTAATGGTTATAATCTATTACTATCAGTATTCATTTTGATATTCAAACTGTGCCAGATTTGGATAGCAGAATGCCCTTTTGAGCTGTCTCTTGTAACCTTTCACATGTTCTCATCATTTTTAGACTACTTCCCTACTATCTGACTCAAGATGTTCTTGCTTTTCCCAGCAACAGCTTTGAAATCAGTTATTTCTCCAAAAAGCCCCGGTTGCTTTCAGTGGACACTGCTATTTAGAAAACAAGATCTAGGACTAAGTGTAAGATAAAAATTTTGCGGGTAAAAATTAACCATAAATATATAAAGTAAATCATTGGTGAATTTTCTTAAAATACCAAAGAGGATGACGTTTTTCTATTAAAAATATGAAATCTAAAAGTCCCCTCATTCGTAATTTTTTTGCTACATGGTTTCTTTTTTTGATGGACATACAGAAGTCAAGACAAATAAGACTGAAAATACCATAAACAAATGAAGACTCTTTATAACCAAATAATAACAAGACCAAAAACCAAAATTAAAAAATTAAGGACAAGTAGTCCCACAGGAAAAAAGAAATGTTTAACAACCACACTGATCAAGGTAACATTTTTTACCCATCACATGGGCAAATGTTATCTATGTAAAAAATTTATATTGATGAACATTTCAGCCCCATAATGTTCATGAAATATAATTACTTAAGTAACTAGTAATGGTGGTTACACATAGGAGACCAGTTGGAGTAGAGAATAAGGGGTTTTTACTACAATGCTATGCTATTTATTTATTTTGGACAAATTAAGTATCTACTCTTGAAATAAATAATTTTCCTGTTGTGTTTCAAAACTATTTAAATATAATCCATAATACAGACTATGTTATAGAAAATAGAGACTGCTTTATTTGTACCTTGCTTAGTATTAAAAATTAGTATTATTAATATAATATTGGACTGCAAATGTATTTCAAGTGAGGGTAAAATAAAGATTAGCACAACTGAATACCATGGGAGTTATCAAAGACAAAAAATTTGGTAGTCAAAAAAAAAAAAAAAACCAATATTCATTTTTTTCTCCCTATAAAATCATATTATTTTATTACTTTCCATGATTATAATACTTTTATAAGACTACTGCTTTTGTTTTTTGATTTACTACTCAAAAAGTTCTGATAATATATATATGGGACATCAAGCTCAATTGGCATAACATAGTACACAAAAATACCGTTCCACATCCTACTTTGGTGAGTTGTTGTTGTTGTTGTTATGTGTTATCAAGTCAGACCTAACTCACAGCGACCTCTCCTTGGGTTTCCGAGGCAGTATCATTACAGAAGTAGATTGCCCAACCTTCCTTCCAAGGAATGGCTAGCAGATTTGAACTACCAGCCTTCTGGTGAGCAGTCAAGTGCCTTAGGCACTACGCTACCAGAGCTCCCCTTTGGTGAGGAGCAAGTGGGATCTTAAAAGCTTGCAAGTGGCAATCTAGATGCAACAATGGGTCTCTCCTCGTCCAGACCAAAGCAGAGTGAAGAAAACCAAAGATGCATGGAAGCAGTTAGTCCAAGGGACTGGTACACCATGTGTTCCACAGCCTATATGACTATGAGACCAGAAGAACTAGATAGATAGTGCCTGCCTATCACTGGCAACCACTTGGAGGGGGATCTGGGCAGGAGATCCTGAGTAGAATAGGAGAACAATGTGGAATAAAACTCAAAATCATAAGAAAAAAGGGACCAGGTTTCCTAGTCTGACAGAGCCTGGTGAAACCCCTGAGACTATGGTCCTAGCTGCTCTTCAGGTCTGGAACTGAACCCATTCCTGTGGCTCCCAGCCAAACAAAAGACAGGCATATGAGCGGAACATTTACATTACGTAGATACACTCCTTGGAGAGATCAATCATGGGAGGAGAACAGAAGGGCTGTTTGTGCACTGGGAGACAGCTCGGGGGTAGGAGTACACGGGAGGGAAGGACATGGGGAAGAGATAATTATGGGGAGGAAGTGAAAAAGCTGTTACATTGTGGGAGACTGCAGTCAATGTCATGAGACAAAGTATGTGAACTGCTGTATGGAAAATGAATATGCTCTGTAAACTTTCAACCAAATCACACACACACTCACACACAAAAGTTCTGATAATACATATAAAGAAGAAAATTAACAGTGTCTTTAACCCCACCACCTAGAGAGAATCACTTATACTCTGAAATACTGTTTGAGAAACAATTAGCACAATTTCCTTAGTAAAAAGAATAATATAAAGTAGATGTCCAATGTGTGCAAAAGGTACATGTATTATAAAGGTAACAGAATTTATTTATTTTTATAACTCCTTTTATCACTAATTGTTATTAAATTTTACTGTTTCTCTTCATAAGGAGCTGTGGTAGTGTAGTGGTTAAGGCATTTGGCTGTTAACCAAAGGTCCATAGTTTGAACCCACTAGCTGCTCTGCAGAAATGAGACAATCTGCTTATATAAAGATTTATAGTCTTGGAAACCCAGTGAGGGTTGCTATGAGTCAGAATCAACCTGATGGCAATGAGTTTGTTTACTGGTGGGTTCTTCTTCATATATTATCTAACACTTTTTAATTAATATCCATTTGAGAATAAGAACTACTGTACTGTGGAAGCAGATAACTTGCATCCCCTGAAGTCTTCTATAAACTAAACGTTGTTGTTGTTATGTGCCGTTGAGTCGAACCCAACTCATAGCAAGCCCTCCTTGGGTTTCTGAAGCAGTATCACTACAGAAGTAGATCACCCAACCTTTTGTCCAAGGAGTGGCTGGTGGGTTTGAACCACCAGCCTTCTGGTTAGCAGTCAAATGCCTTAGGCACTACACTACCAGAGTTTAGCTTAATTAATAGTTAATGTCTACCTTGAGTATTGTGTTCTCTCAAAATCTATATACATGGGATCAAATTGACAGTATCAATTCAAAAGATTTGATAGGAACCTTAGAGAATAGTTGTACCACTAAAAGAATGTAATCAATGTCACTAAATTGTGCATGTAGAATCTTGATCTATGTTCTGCTGCGTTTATTCTCAAGACCACCACCAAAAGAAATAAAATTTATAGGAAAAAAATTCTCATGGATTTTCTATGTATAAAATCATATTAATTACAAACAATGATAAATTTGCCCCTTCCTTTCCAAAAGTTGTACTGCTTTTTTTCCTATTTCAAGTCTTCTTATATTGGATTTTTCAGAACCATATTAAATAATAATATTAAATGACAGCAATGAACTAAACAATCTTATTTTATTTCACCTTTACACAAATGGCTGAAATTGTGTATTACTACTTGCTGTGCATATTCTCAAAAAAAAAAATAATAAAAGAACTATAATTTATATAGCTTAAATAAAGAAAAATTTCTGAGTTTCAGAGAAGTATTATTAATAACTTTTGGTAATACTTACTGATTTCATAGGGGTTGATGGTCAGCTTTTTGTGAGTCCTTTTAAGTTGCTTTAGAATACCAGCAACAGCTGAGATAGCCATCTAGAAAAAAAACAGATAAGGTTCACGTATCCAAGTTTTATAACTTCTCAAACAACCGCTTTGTTCAAAGCAAAAGCTGGATTCTGCTTCTTTCAAAACAGAAATACCTCACCCACTGCATATCTGGTGTCACAGCTAGAAGTGCTAAATTTAACTTGAAATGAGTCCTTCACAACTCTCACTGTCGAATCTTCCTGCACACTAGTCTCTCAGTTTAGGAAACATTGACCTTTTCTGTATTAAACCAGTACTTCCATATTCTTCAAATTTTATCTAAACATCTCTTCTCTAAGGATCTTTCTCCAATGCACCAGGGCTAGGTCAGCCCTCCTTGCATCTCACCTGTAATGCTTTGGAGTGTAAAAACAAAAAGTTGTACATCAGCTGTCCTACCCCTGTATTATATCACATTATAATTTTTTTTCAAACTCAATCTTTCTCATTAACCTATAAACTCCCTTCCTATAAATCCCCAGAGTTGAAATGCACAGTACCTAAATATGCCCTCATACAGTTGTTGAATGGATTATTTAGACAGAATAGCGATAAGTTTCATATAGATATACCTCAAGGTATTAAGTAATTTTTCTTGTGAACATAATGATTTATTTATGTATAAATTTATGCATTTCAGGTAAGTGAAAATTCTCAAACCCACTGAGCTAACTGATTGTAGCTAAAGTAAGTATGTACCTTTCGAACTACGATTGCATCATGGTTGAGATTCTCAACAAAAAACTTTATAGCACGAAGCGGCAACACTCGGTCATCTCTCAAGAGTAGAGACAGCAGGCCAATGCCTATGTGTTCAAATTTCCAAGGCCTTAAAAGGGAGGGGGGGAGAATCACAAAATATATCATCCATAAAATTACTCTTTAAAATACCCTGTACTTGAATCATAATGTATGTTTCTCAAGTATTAAAATTGGTTTATCAAAGAACACTGTACCTATCATTAACCCCAAAATTCCCTTCCACATCTTTCCCTTTTAGTCTTCTAAATTCATGAATCAGACTAGAATTTTTTGTGAAACATGCCATTCATGTCCTTCAATGTAGGAAATCCCATAATATTTAAGCCAAATTTATTTAAGAACTAAGGAAACAGAATTGGACTTACAGATTTCTTTGCTCCACACCATCTAGTAAAGTGTTTACCAAATTTTCATAGTTTCTTTAAAAAAACAAAACAAAATAACTCAGTTGAGGTACTGTTTTAATCCAATACTTAGTTGTAAGTCAAATAATGTAATTTAAATTCAAATTCATGTAAAATTCACCCTCCCCACTTCTCATCAGTAGACAACAAAAGGCCTAGTGAGAAGTAAGCCAGAATGAAAGTAGTTGGGTAAACAGAGATGCTGGGAAAAAAAACATGAAGGGCAGAGAGAAAACAACTCAACTATTCCTCAGTGAACATTCAAACTAAGTCTGTAAGTAGTGAATAATAAGTTAGAAGTCGTTTATCAGTATTATGCTCTGGGTATCTAAAATACATGACGTAGATTATAATATAATATTTTATTATTTATACAAGCATTTTAGAAAAAATAAGTAGGTATAGTCATATACTAATTATACAACAAAAGACAAAATCAAGTTAAACAAGCTCCTGTTTGAGTAGTATTACTGACTTGCTTGGCCCAGAGAATCCAAGAACAGCTTACTATCCTGACCTGACAGTATAAATGTGATCAAAGTAATAATTAAAGAGCCACTGAGAAACATGTGTTGAACTTCCATTTATGATTTAATGATTGATATGTATACCAATTAACTTATTTCTGAAGCATTATATCTAAAGAAGTAAAAAAGGAATGACATTAAAATAAAGATATGGTATTAAAACAACTTTATTTTTAAGATGGTGTTTTCTATCTCCATAGCCAGGAGTAAAAATGAAGATGTTCACAATAATTATATCCTAATTTTTTGGTATTTACAAAGTCAATGTGTAAAATTCATTAGTTAGTTATGGTGTGTCTATATATTAGAGATACTTAAAATCTACTGTCAATGTCAGGAGCCATGGTGCCACAGTGGTCAAGCCGTCGGCTGTTTGGCAGATCAAACTCACCAACAGCAACATGGGAGAAAGCTGTGGCAGTCTGCTTCCATAAAGATTACAGCCTTGTTAACCCTAGGGGGCAATTCTACTCTGTCCTATAGACAACAGCAACATGTTTGGTTTTATGGGTATCCATACTGTCATCTATTTTAGGTGACCATTCATCAATTACCTTAGGGCATCAGCATTCTTCTCTTGCTGGCGTTTAAGTCCTTCTTTAATTTCTTCTGGGGCAAGCAATACGTCACTGACAGAAGGGTTTTTTGATTGTTGAAGTAATTCCGCTACTGTAACACATGACTTGGGAATCTTATTGAAAAGAAAAAGAACATTAAAAAGGAATGAAGCACTGAAACATACTGCAACACAGATGAACCTTGCAAACATGCTAGACCAGACATAAAAAGTCACACATTATATGAAATGATCAGAGTAGGCAAATCCATAAAAACAGAAAGTAGGTAAGTGGCTTCTAGGGGCTTGGTTGAAGAGGTGAGAAGTGATAATGGGAATGGGGTTTCTTTCAGGGGTGATAAAAATGTTCTGGAATTAGATAGTGGTGATGGATGCATAATGTTGTAAATATACTATTATGAATATATACTGGGAGCTCTGGTGGCATAGTGCCTTAGGTGTTTGATTGCTAATCAGAAGACTGGCAGTTCAAACCCACCAGCAACTCCTCAGAAGGAAGGGTGGGCAATCTACTTCAGTAGATACCGCCTTGGAAACCCAAGGAGGGGTTGCTATGAGTTGGAATCTAATCAGCAGCAGTGAGTTTACTACTGTGAATATATACTATATATGCTAAACCTTGAATTTTACAGTATGTGAAATATACTTAAATATATTAAGTATAATATATTTAATATATTGCAATATTAATATATTGCAGTTGCTGCAAATAATGCAACTGTGTTTTACAAATAACAGGAACACATTTAGACTAATGATTTTTAAATTAGAGGAGGGATGTTGATCATAACCACTTAAGGAAAACAGAGGTTTCAACCACACTTACTCTTCTTTTACCCTTTGCCAAATTCTGAGAGATATGTGAATATACATTAGAAAATTCTTAAATTTCCCATTTTGAGCAAAATTGAACTTGACATTCTTTTTTCATTTCTTGGACCATCCAATTTTAATTTTATTCACTATGAAGTAAGAACCAAGTATTCAATCTTTGTGACTTAGGCAAATGCAAGTACTACAATGAACTATGAAAAATGAGACTGTGGAATAATACATAGTAAATGCAACAGTGTAAAAACCCTTTGTGGCTTCTTGGGACAAAACAATCTCTCTCCCTGCATACTATTACTTGTTATTTCAACCTATTCTTTACAGTAACGAACAGTAAAAGACAAAAAGGAAATGGAAAACAAGCTAAACAAATGCTTGTTTTTAAACATAAGTTAGAATCAAATGTTAAGAATCATGTTACTGAAAAAAAGACAAAAAACATTTCAACAAGGCAGTATTTCCATTAAAATCTGAACGAAAAAAAGATTCTGCTTACTGTAAAGTCCAACCCAATTGTTTCATATTGTCTATGAATCTTTTCTGCAAGATCATCAAATAATCTCACTATTGAAGGCTTTTCCAGGGACATTGCTTTGCTAAGTCCTGAATAAACAATTGCTGGCCACGTCTGTACAATACAGTCCCAATCATGAAGGTTTGCTAAAGATACACCACTGTGATTTCCAAGGAGACAATACAAGGCACCCTGCAGAAAACAGAGATTAATATAGGAATTAAGAGGCATTATTTAGTTGTACCCAATTCACCTGCATATTTTCAAATTTAAATTTACTGCAGACTGATTGCCTAAATGCTTGATATTGGTTAACAACAGAGATTCATACATTTAAAATATTATTTTTAGAAACATGAACTTGACATTTAACTAAGGAGCATACATTAATTGTTTCTCTAAGGAAAAGTCATTTGATGTAGTAATTGGTCAAAGAACTATAATGAATAAGATATATACCAATCAGAGGATGCCCTTACTAAGAATGTAGCTTCCATTCCAATTCTCTTCTGTTGGAATTACTTCATAAAAGGCCATGAAATGTTGTACTTTGTATTTTAGAGCACATTTGAAATAATTTATGAAATAGTAGTTAATATTCACTTGTTTAATATTTTCATAAGTATGTAAAAACTAGGTTACTTAATTGTACTGTGTGTATTGAAAGTCCAAAGAATCAAAATTATTCTAATGACAACAGGTACGTGTTTTTAAGTTCATTAAAAATGTTATTAGTACCAAAATATTTTGTACTTTCAGAACATTCACTCTAACTCAATTCCTATTTGGTTTCTTATCCACCCTGCATCCAACTCTCCTGTTCAAGTTCTCTGTAAGGTCAATGGTAATTTTGATTTTGTTAGCATTCATAAACATTTCTCAATTTTGATCTTATTTGACTTCTCTGATTCTGTCCATTTATACTGTTCTCAACAAGGTCAATGTTTTAGACCTTCTACAGCACTTTTAAACTGTATAATTACATATCAGGGATCAGCATACATGTAAAAGGCCATGTAATAAATAGTTGACTGTCACAATTATGCATATCTGCCCTTGCAGCATGAAAGCAGCCATAGAAAAACAAAGAAATGGAAATGGCTGTGTTCCAGTAAAACTTCACTTACAAAAGCAGACAGTAGGATATGGACTACAATTTGTCAACTTCTCAGAAGTTAACTTCAAAGAACCATGCCCAAAGATTTGAATCATCAACTATGCACTCAAACTGTATCTTATTGCTTTATATTCAGATATCTAAATGCCTACTTGACATTGCCTCTTACTTTCTAAGGCCCATTTTAAATGAAGCGTGTCTAAACATCATCCATTCTCCCATTCTCTGTGAGATACCTGACAATCATTTATACAAATCCAGGAATTTAGGAATTTCAGAATTTTGATACCTCCTTTTACCAATCCTCTTATATTATATTACCAAGTTCTATCAATTCTCCCTCTTAAATCACTATCAATTTACTCTCTATTTATGATAGAAGCAATCATCATTTCTCACTTATAGCCTATTACATCCCTGAGGAATATAGTATTTGCCTAATCTTGTGTCATCTCTTCCCTTTCTGCTATAACCGCACAAGTATTCACTTAGTTGCTTGAACTTGCCATGTTTCTTCCTGCCTCAGGCCCTTCCTTCATGCTCGTCACTCTACTCTGAACTTTATGGTCTCTCACTTCCCTCTCTCTTATGCCTGACAGGTTACTCAGCCAATGGCACTCAGAGAAGCCTGTCAGAACTCCTAGTAGCCCCTCATTACTCTCAGAGCAGCATCCTATATTCTTCTCCATAATAACTGATCACAAACATAGGTAAATAATAATTAGGGAGAAAAGAAGATTATGCCTGTTTAAAGATGAAGTATATTGATGTCATCAATTAAATTAAAGTATATTTTAAAAATAAGATGCAAGACACATATGTGATAAAGCAAACACAGTAAACTGATAAATGTAGAATGTGAATGGTGGCTATATCAATATTCACTGTGAAATTCCTTCAACTCTTCTATATACTTGAAAATTTTCACAATAAAATAAAACATCTATACCTTGAACTGCTGTTGCGTAACATCTTGTCTATCAGGCCGTAGGAACTCCAAAACCAAGGGAATGATATCTCTGCAACAGAAGTTATATGCTCCAAGAGCAGCAAAAAATGTTTGCTGAGCCTTATTTCTGACCTGGAGAAAATATTATTAACAAAAGACTTTTATTGAAGGGTAGAAAAACTACAAAAGATTTGTAAATGAGCTATAAAGCAAAGCGGTCATTTAAATGTCTTCCAAATAACAGGAAAAGGTATCAAAGCACATATCCTAACAAAAAATAAATAAATAACTACCTTTATATATCAAAAGTAAAGCACATCACCCCAATCAAATGCATGGTTTAGGTCACATTAGTTAAAATATTTTTGATAAACCAGAGGTTGGGTGAAACAGACCTTTATTTGTTTGGTAATGTAACTAAAAGTCAACATTACACTATTAAAGCTAACTTTTTGTTCTGAGTTACTATTACTTCTGATGAGAAGAAACAGATTTTTCTTTTCTGTCCACATAGGAAAATCAAAGCCTTTCCATAAGGAACTTATAGAAGCTAAAGAAATAAGGAAAATTTAACCTTTCAATGCAAACCTTAAGTCTAGCCCCACATTATTTTGAACCCCCCAAAAAAGATTCAGTATGCATTGATAACCTATGAACTAGTTAAATAGTAATGGATTATAGTAAAATCACATTTCAAACTATTTTAAACATTATTTTTGATGTAATCTCTGTATAAGTGATTCATTATCTAATCCATATTATTTTATAAAGATAATAATAATCATTTGTACATGACTTGCTTACTTTTTCCTGGTTCTCTGTACTTAGAGGTAATCTCTTGGTCCTATGCTTTACCTTACAAGATGACCCCACAATTCATGGTAGCAAGCTTCCTGAAACCCACATATTATGCCTAGGAAATATTATATGGCTGGCCTTCATAGTCTAGTCTTTAAGTCTGATTTAATGAAGTGGCAACATCATCACATTAAAACTATCTATCAAATTTGCAATTTCAAAGGTGTTTTCTCTGCCAACGTGAGATAAGTTTTCTTTCTTTTTTTCCTCTTTTCTAGCTATATTAAAATTGTGATATTTAGATTACATGTAATAAAACTGAGGAGGTTGGGCATATACAGAAAAAGCCTTACCTGACTGTATGAACTTGTAGATAAACGAAGAAGATCTCTGATCATATCTTGGTGTACTTTTTTGTATTCACAACCTTCAACAGTTAGTGTTCGAAGCTAAGTAAACAAAACAATATAAGCCAAATCTCAAAACGGTTACTAAATATTCATTTAATTATGAAAAAAGAACATAAAGAATTAAATATTCATCTGGAAAACTAGCATTTTAAAAAGTCATCATGACTGAAAAAGATATTTACCTCATGTTGCAACATTACTCTGTCAATCAATAGGGCTCTAATATGCTGTTTTTTCCCATGGAGCTGTAAGACAAAGCAGTGAACACCTCAAGATTTTCTCTAAATGACCTCATCAAAGGATTCTCCTGAATCCTTTAGTGAAAAATTAGTCCCCAAAAGGCTCGTGGTGGGTAAGGGTAGGGGTGGTGATGATATTTCGTTCATTCTATAGGCATATATTAAATCAGGTTTATATTAAAATATACTACTTTAATTAATTTTAATGAGCTCTGATAGTATAGCGATTAAGGGATTTGGTGGCTAACCAAAAGGTTGGTGGTTCAAATCTACCAGCTATTCTATGGAAGAAAGATAAGGCAGTTCTGCTTCTGTGAAGGTTTACAGCCTTGGAAACTCAATGAGGGTCACTGTGAGTTGGAACTGATTCAATGGCAATGAGTATGGTATGGTATGGTCAAATAATTTTATGGCTAATAGTAGAAACTGTTGTTGTTGTTGTCGTTGTTATGTGTGGTGGAGTAGGCCCCGACTCACAGCGAGCCCTCCTTGGGTTTCCGAGGCAGTATCACTACAGAAGTAGGATTTCCCAACCTTCCTTCTGAGGAGTGGCTGGTGGATTTGCCTTTTGGTTAGCAGTCAAGTGCCTTAGGCACTATGCTACCAGAGCTCCTAGAATATGCCCCTTTAAATGGCCTATCCCAATGCACTCTTTCTCGCGATGGTTTCTATTAATGGATCTATGTGTGGGAGAGTAAAGGAATTAGCCTTAAGTCAAATTCTAAAAGTACAAAAACAGCTAAGAAAATTGTAAGACTCTGTTAAATTTTCTGCCTGAACAGCCTTTCAAGGTGATTGTACATATTCACTAAAGAATATAATTATTTTTTATTTTTCTAGAAACTATCTTTTAAGTCATCCTCTTTCACACAATACTCAAAAATTGTTCCCTTTTAACATTTATTTCAGTCATCAAACCCAACGATTCTACCTTTTAAAAACACCTTATCTCCATCCTAATGACATGATTCAAGCTGTGCTTTTTCACCTGGAATAATTTAATAGTTTAATTACCCTTTTTGCTTCCAGTCTGAATCCCTTTGTACTTATTTTTCACAGGTAATGTCCAACTGGTCTTTCCAGTATTCAAATCAGATCTACTTAAGAATCTTTAATGGTTCCCCCACTGATGAACATAAAACTGACGCAATTTCTTCTGACAAACAAAACTATCAACAACCTAGTTTACACTTTCTGCCACTCTTCCCTACAGCTGGAAGGCCGTTGCCCATATGCACTTGTCTACTCATCATGCTAAAAATCCCCATTCAGAGTTCAGACTATTATGGAAACTGGCATGAGAAGACATAAGCTAAAGTTTGCACAAACTTTGCATAGAATCTCTGTGATTACAAAAGGTTTTTATATTTAGCCTTTATATTTAAAAAGCTATAAAAATCTACCGTTTTTACTTATAAGAAAAATTTCTCTATATGCTGAGCAATCCCCCAAATCAGGCGGCTATGTCAATATTAAGGAGCTCTGGTAGCATAGTGGCTAAAGCACTTGACTGCTAACCAGAAGGCTGGCGGTTCAAACCCACCAGCCACTCCTCGGAAGGAAGGTTGGTCAATCCTACGATACTGCCTCGGAAACCCAAGGAGGGGTCGCTATGAGTCGGGGCCGACTCGACGGCACATAACAACAACAACAACAACAACATGTCAATATTAAACATATTCTTTAAAAAATTAATTCAGTTTTTAGGTGAAAATACTAACCCTATTTTCCATGGACTTCTTTACTAGATTAAAGCTTTTCCACCGGGAGTCAAACTCATGCTTATGAGATCCTTGGAACTGCAAGAGGTCTCCAATAATCTGCCATTAAAGAATTTTGCAAAACGTATTTACAAGTTACCAAATCAAGCCCAGTCATATTAATAATTACGCAACTATCAAATGCAAAATGTACCTTTATGATAAGAAACAATGACTTGGTGTCATCTTCTGAATTAGCAAGTATGTGATCTACAACAGGAGAAAAGAAAGGATTTTGATTAAAATATTTTGAATTATTACAAGAATAAGGATTTGCACTAATTTAAAAAAAAACTGCCCAATACTTTCATCATTTATAATCTAAAACGTTGACAAGTAAAATACATATAAAATTCCTAAATACTTACTATAAAAATAAGTAAAAATTTTTACATAAGTACTTACTAAGGAGTTTCCTTATGACCCTAGCAATTGCTTCTCGGTGGTTCTCTCTAGATGGATCTTTTAAGAAAGAAAGAGAAGGCATTTTAGACACACTTGAATGTCCCTCAGTTTATTAAAATTTCTATCAAGAAGAGATAACATATTGGGGTGGAGGTAGGAGCAAGGGTATGGGCCTCCTTTTTACCATAGTAGCTTCTAAAACCTTCACACTTTCAACAACCTGCTTATAAACTCTATTGGGCAGGAAGGTGGGAGAAGCAAGGGATATAGGGAGAAATAAAGCATCTCTGATAATATAGGCAGTCCTCAATTTATGATGTATTCAAGTTGTGACAAACTGCACTTACACCTTTTTTTTTTTTTGGTACATCTTAATGTTAGTAATATATACCACCCACAATGTTGTTTGTTATTGTTGTTGTTATTTGCCATAGAGTCGGCCCCGACTCCTAGCGACCCCTCCTTGGGTTTCCGAGGCAGTTATCACTACGGAAGTAGGACTGCCCAACTTCCTTCCGAGGGTGTTGTAGTGATGATAAATTTTCTGATTTATCATTCTCAGATGTTCACATCAGACGATCAAAGACAAAGATGATTTGTAAAAATACTGATGATAAAAAAACAACTCACTGCCATCGAGTCAGACCTGACTAACAGCGACCCCTCCTTGGGTTTCTGAGAGGGTTTCGCTAGGAAGTAGATTGGCTAGTCTTCCTTCTGAGGAGTAGCTGGTGGGTTTGAACCACCAGCCTTCTGGTTAGCAGTCAAATGCCTTAGGCACTATGCCACCAGAGCTCCCACTGATGATAAAAGGCAATGCAACAATAATAAAAACACAGAAAGAAGTATTCGATTTACATCGGAACCAGCTTACAACACAGTCATCAGTATAGAACCCTATCGTTAAGTCAGGGACTACCTGTACTTCAAAGTCTCTAATCAGTAGATAGGAGTCCTTGAGTGGCAAGTTAACAAGCTCAACTGCTAGCACAAAGTCTACCTACAGGTGCTGCAGAAGAAAGGTCTGGCTATTTACTTTGGGGAAAATTAGCCACTGAAAATCTTATGAAGTTCAGTTCTACTTTGACACGTATGGGGTCTCCACGAGTTAAGAGTTAACTAAATATGCAAAGGGTGGGAGGTGGGGGGAATAGAGATCATATATGCACAGGATTCACTAATTAGTTATGGATGACCCAAATCAACAAATCAAACAAATATGGCACTATAGCAGTTTATGTGTGGAACTAAACTTCAGTGTTAACCCACCAATAAGAACATGTGACAAATGTCTATTAATATTAGATTTCAGAATATTATATTAACACAAAATATTTTACATAAATATTAACAGAAAATATAACTCAATATAATACTTACATACAGAGATAGTTAGAATAAAGAATGGTTGTAACAGTGCAATTCACATGAACTATAAAACATCAGTCCTAATGGAATTCCAAACATAAAAGTTGTTGTTGTTGTTGTTGTTGTTGTTATGTGCCGTCGAGTTGGACCTGACTCACAGTGACCCCTCCTTGGGTTTCCAAGGCAGTATCACTACGGAATTAGATCGCCCCACCTTCCTTCTGAGGAGTGGCTGGTGGGTTTGAACCGCCAGACTTCTGATTAGTAGTCAAGTGCCTTAGGCACTACATTACTAGGGCTCCCAAACATAAATGGACATTGTGATATATGAAAGGCCATCATCTCTACAGATAGAAAGCATTCAAATATTTATTTACTGACCCAATTCCTATCTTTTACTGGCTATGCTCTATATAATGTTCTGGTTTCTTCAGAAAAAACAAACCTAGCTGTATAAAAAAATGTATTTTTTTTATTTCAAAAAGGGACAAGGAAAATCCTAATTATAAAACTCGTATTTTAGCATTTGTGAAATAGTTGAAAAAATTACTCAGATTAGGAATGACATACCATAGTCAAGTCCAGTATACAGCTTTGTCTCTTTCAAAGACACCATAGTTGGTACCCTGTATAAAAACAAAAGTGCTTGCATTTATTAATAATACTAACAAAAAGGATTAAAGGGGAACAGCTCATTGTTGAAATGTTTAAATTAAAACAAAGGTGATGTTCTTTAATAACAGAGTTCCCATCTTCAATACTTTAATTCTTTACTCTATCCTTCTGACGATTCATGCTATCTGTTTCAATAAAAACAATATTATTTGAGGTAAATAAAGAAAATGTTAATGCACAGTAAGCACAGGGCTAATCAATAACAAACAATAATAAAAATGGAAATTTTATTATTATTACTCATCACTCATGAACTGCATAATGCTTGTAATGAAGTATTATTTTAAACCAGTATCCTCCCTGAGTTACCTATTGTTTTTTTAAATGGTTGAAATAAATGGGTTATTCCTGCCTTAATATTTGATAGTTATGGATTCTGAGATTTATCTAAACAATCAGCAATAACATTATGGTTACTAAAATACCAATGATTTAACTATGTTCCCAACTATATTCCAATGCTTATGATAGCAATAATATTATTGTCTCACGCTTCAAAACCAAGCTTACAGAGTATAAACACTAATTTACTTCAAAACTCTTCTTAGGAAAGTTTTACAGTACAATGAAACCTGTGAGAGTTGGAACTCTACAGGACTGCCTTGCTTTTCTGGGTCTCCTAAGTTTTCCATCTTTGACAGGTGCGATCTTCCTACTTTTCTATTGCTCTCTAATAAACGGAAAATATTTGATTTTTCCTTCTCTGATAGGTTTTTGCTTTATGCAGGTTCTGGCTTTTGCAGGTTTTATTGTATATAATGCTAATTTGCTGCTTCAGAGACTTTGAAGTTCTAACTTTGAATTCCTCTTAAATAATATGGCTTTTATTACATGAAGTGCCAACCTTCAGCAATACCTTGCACATTTGAAAACTGTATTATGATTGAAAAATATGTCATTTATCCAGAATCTAGTAAGTAAAAATAAGATCAGATTCCTTTATAAACTTCAAGGGAAGTCATATATCTTTATTAACATTAAATTTCACTACTAAAGAAAAAAAGCCCAAGCTCAAACGCTATCAAGCTTATGATTGTTACTCCTTTGGGGAAATATTTGTCATGAATTGTCACATGACAGCACATGTTCCCAGCCTGGTCTTATTGGCAGTTTTCTAAAGTAGGAATATAATTGTACATTAGTCAGTTCATAACCTAGTTATCATATAATGTTGAATCACAAATGACTTTTAATTACTGTCACTTCCTTACAAACAACAGAAAAACAGCAATCTATGTAGTAAACTAGTTTCTACAACAAAAACATAAAACTATCAAACAAAAAACACTATCAGTTGGGGATCTGAAATGTTTTTGCTGTGTATATTTCTGGCTCTAGTAAGTCTCTAGTCTTACAGTAACCACGTTTGAAAATGAGTTTCATCTGAGAGTCCTGAAGCTAATTTTTTACATTCATGTGACAATACAAATTGCATTTCTATCAGAAAATTTAAGAAATATCATCACTTATTATAACTATTTTTTTTAAAAAAATGCTAACTTGTATTAAAAAAAAAAAAAAAAACCACTGCCATCGAGTCGATTTGACTCACAGTGACTCCTCCTTGGGTTGCAGAGGTGGTATCTCCACCGAAGTAGATTGCCCATCCTTCCTTCCCAGGAGTGGCTGGTAGATTTGAACCACCAGTCTTTTGGTTACCAGTCAAATGCCTTAGGCACTATGCCACCAGAGTGCCCACTAACTGCACAGGATTTAAAATTATTATGTAGTATGTTTAAATGAAAGTGTCTTCCTATTTTAAAAACACGAATTAAAAAATACATCTTCCAAAGCACTAAAGTATATGGTGAGATACATATTTCAGCTTTAATTTATTTCTTCAAATCCACAACACATCCTTTAAATGTTTTTATTTACCCAAGACTAATTTTTACTCTGATCTCTTATTTACCATAAATTAAACTATTGAATACGTGTTTGATACTAGATCTTTCTCAGCAAGTGTAAATAAACACTTACAGTAAATATTTCATGTGATGTTTAGAATAATTTTCCAAAAGAATTCTCTACTATCCAAATAAGACTTTATGATTATATCTCTTTGACTATATTATAAGCTCTATGTGTGCCCAGGCTATCCTTGGATATTTAAAAGTGATTATTAGCTATGTATATAATCTCAGTTGAATGGACTTAAGGTGTTATTAATTAAGCTATAATAGCCATATCTGTAATTTAAATCTAATATCATTCCTATAAAATTCACTCTTACTCTTTCACTGGTCCTGTCTACAAATAGTATCATTTGACCTCAGGAACGAAATAAAACTCTGAAAAATGATTCCAATACAACATATTATAATTAATACCATGCATACAATAACGTAATCAGCCTCATAGTACCTAGAAAACACCAGGCCAAACTAATTTACAATGTTGTTGTTGTCAAGTACATTCCGACTCCTGGCCACTCCATGTGTGCAGAGCAGAGCTGCTCCATGGGGCTTTCAAGGTTGTGACCTTCAGGCAGCTGATCACCAGGCCTGTCCTCCAAGGGGCCCTTGAGTATGTTTGAACTGCCCACCTTTCAGCTAGTAGTGGAGTGCTTAACCTTTGTGCCACCCAGGGACTCCATTTGTGCCATTAAAAGAAAAGTACAAACTATGTTACTTGTACCACTAGAAGCAATCTTTTTTAGATTTGATTGGATGAGAAGTTGTGAGAAGAATCACTGATGGGAAAGGATGGTGGAGAAGAGAAATATAACTAATAACATAAAAACAAAATATGTGCTACAAAGTAATATGCAAACAAAGGCAGGTGAATTGTCATGAACATCTGCAAACAATACAAAATTCTACCCATGTATAGTGAAAAACATACAACGCTTCCCAATGATCCCTCCCCTTCCAATTAAAAACCATAAATCCAAGACACCAGTGACTTTTTTGTTTATTTTCCACCTTCATGGTTATAAGCCTTTCACAAGAAACAATTGGTCTACTTCTGAGTTCTATTATCCAACTCAATCCTAGGCATCAACAGTAATGGTAAACACAAATGAAAAGCTGGCTCTTACTCTACCACGTGTATAAAGAGTTGCTTAGAGAAATCTTACATACTGCTAGACTGAAAAATAACTCTGAGCACAAGAATTACTTCTATGTCTGACACACAAGCTTTTAAATATCAAAGAAAACAGTGGAAGGTGAAATAAGGAGAAAACAGGGTTACTCACCGTGGAGTAGTAACCGTTTCCTTTTCTGTGTGCAGCTCCCCCAGCAGAGCTGGGAAGTTTCCTGGAGGTGCCAAGAGAGGTTAGCTAGCCCTGCCCCTCATCGCATAGCAATACATCCTTTCACATATCAATGAAATGGTCTCTCTCTTAGACCTTAAGTATGGATTTTTTTGAGTGAAAAGTTAATTAAAACAGATCCTAAGAATGATTTAACTAAGAGTGATTTAATATATCTATCAGAGGAAAGGGGCACAAAGTAAAAAAGAAATATTTTGAGATGAAAATGATAACTCCTCTACCTTGAGTAACCCTGTTTTGTTTGTTTTGTTTTTTTAAGATGTTAGTTTTTTGTATTCTTTAACAGCTGGTTAAACTTACAAGATTGTATTAAGCAAACTGCAAAAGGAGAAATTAATGCAATTTCAGAATTAAAGGCAAGTGTCCAAAATTCCTGTGTGAGCCTAGAAAGACACAATCCAACTTCCACATCTATAAAGGCAGAAATGAGAATAAACTAAACCACCATATTTCTTATACCATTAACAAGAGGTTTCTAGAGCAAACAGCAAGGTTCCATTTTAACTTACTATAAGATTAATTCAGCAAACTACAGCATGTGCCAAAATTGTTAATGCTTTGCTTTTGGCTAAACTAAAAAATATTTACCCTTAATTACCCCCAGGACCTCATTTTATACATCCTTTGAAATAGTACAATTTATAGGAAGTGTAAGATACCCATTCTAGTAACCCTGATGTCTAAAGACAAAAAACCACAATGGGATATACCATTCAGTATATGATCTGCTTTTATATTTAGGAAAAACAACTCAGCTGAGCTTTCTACTTTTTGTCAGTCTCTAATAAAATAGCACAGAAAACTGTTTTTCACATTTGGCAACTCTTCTCTGAACAATGAAAATTTAGGACCTAATATACTCTATTAGAAAATAAGATTTTCTTATAGGAAAACTCAGAAATAAATTAAGTTTCTAGTTTCTCATCACAGAAATTTTCCAGGAGACAAATACTACTATTAAAACGGGCAAAAGGCAAACTTAATATGAGTAATCAAACAAAAAAATTATACCGTCTAAAAATATTTTACTTAATTAGAATGTGTATTAATATAAATTTAAATTTAAAAAAGATAAGCTTAAGTCACTTTGTGCTTCCAAAAACTGGTCTAGGTATTTATTTCAGAAAATTTATAATGTCCCCATAATAACACCAATGAGTATTATTAATGAGAGATTTCTTTAGGCATATGAGGCATCACACTAAAAAGCATTCATTACAATGATGTTTCCTTTTCTCTCTTACAAGTTTAAAAAGGTAAAGCCAAACCAATTGCCATGGAGTGAATTCCACTTATGGCAACTTATGTGTGTCCCAGTAGAACTGTGCTCCGTAAGGTTTTCAACCACAGTGATCTTTAGGAAGCAGATTTCCAGGCCTTTGTATCTACTACATTTTACTCTCTTTCCTATGGAGTAACTAAAACTAAGGTCCTAAGAAAAGAGTTTTCTTTTCCTGTTCTAGTTTCAAATTGACCTGATAATAATCTCAGGGCACTAAGCTACAGATACGCTTTTCATGTCAGTTGTTGTTGCTGTTGTTATGTGCCGTGAAGTGGACTCATAGTGACCCCTCCTTGGGTTTCTGAGGTGGTATCACTATGGAAGTAGATTGCCCAACCTTCCTTCCAGGCAGTGGCTGGTGGGTTTGAAACACCAGCCTCTGGTTAGCAGTCATATAAAAAGTTCATATACAGATAGATATTATAGATACTTTCCTGAATCACCCTAAAAACAAGTAGGCAAGTTCACATCTTTAATATCACAGAAGATGGAGCCATCATTTGATACTAATTTCTTCAAATTAATTTAGATTTAGAAGAGTTTAACAAACATCGATTTACATTAAAATAACCATTTTATAAATGTAAAAGATAATAACTTTTATTTCACATTTCTTAAGAACTAATTTATCATCTGCCAAAAAAATTATATGCACAAATTAAATGTAAAAAGTCAAAATTTTCCAAAATAAATTAAAATTTCAGGTAAAGATGATACCACAAACTCATTGGTTTTCAAGGGAAGGATTCTTTTAACTAATGAAAAGCCATAGGGAGACTTTATAAATTCCTAGTTTTGACAACTGAAAGGCTATGGGCTGCTTATTCATCATATTTTACTTTATATCATTGTTATCTTGCACATATGTAAGAAACTATCAAGAACTCTAAAAAATGTGTATGTACAGTATTTAAAATAATTCAAGTTTTCATGTTTTATTTTAATAAATTATCAAATACATTATCATATACTTATATTTTAGAAGATTCAAATATATAAGCATCATATACTTTTATATAATCTATATATTAAATCATATATTTTATGTAATTTCATTATGTTTTATTATTAAATTTTCACTCTAAAACTAAAAAATCTACCTAAAGCACAAAACTATTCAGTCTAAAATTAATGTCTTTTCCAACTTTCTAGTAAGATTGTACAAAGGATATTCAGGTTAATTTTACAGCTTTTAATTAACAGAATTGTAGTCTAACAATCTACCTATTTATATTTTATGTTGCTGTTGCTATGATATTCATAAAATTCTCATAATATGATATTCTTTTCCTTATTGAAAATGTATTCTATGATATTAAAGTGTAATTGACTTGATCTAATCAAATATGTGTAACTTTTTACTCCTGTGCACATTTATTTTAAAGAATAAGGACTTTGTTTCAATTCACTAATATAGTACTTGTGGCATAAATGTGGATGCACTCTAATAAAAACTGCAAGGAAAACACCCAAGCCTTCTTCCTTAACCCTTCAGCAATGAACTATAATGATCATTCAATACTTAAAAAGATTCTAATTTATACACATGGAAGATACATTCTTTTGTTATTAGATAAACTCTTGGATTTAACTGACTAGAAATTCTCATTGTCAACATCTTTAAGCAAAATTCAATTACAGATAAAACTTCATTAAAAGGAACTTAGGAAACTCCTCAGCAAACTTCAAACAAATTTCCTTATCTGAAATGATCCTACTTTCCCACTCTTAAATCTAATAAGCAATCAATGCTTATAAACAGTTTTTAAAATGAACTAAGTAGAATTCCAGAAAAATACAACTTAGAACAATGATGGGAAATAGAGAAACACGCAAAAGCCACATTTTAAAACCATTCCTTGAAGCTTTTTAAGATTTTCTGCAAAATCAGCAAATAATTCCACCTTTGTATTTTTTGAGGGGGCCCAAAAGGGGGAATACACATTTTGGTATGATTTTCATTAACTTGCCCAGCAATGAGATGTTGATGTTAAAAGAAAACAATCTAAGATGATATAGAAACTAGTATCTATCTGTACTTACTAAATACTGCTCATTTCATTTCAATGACTGTTCTGCATAAATTGTAGCACTAGAAATGTATTAAATCAAGATATTCATTCAAAATAAGACTCTAAAAAGAATTTAAAATCCTAGAGCAACTCAGTAAATCTAAAAAAGTTCAAAATCCTAATAAATAACACTGAACAAATTTTTACTTTAAAAAATCTCTAATTATAAAATCCTAAATCAACAGTGATTGTTGTTGTTGTTATTGTTGTTATGTGCCGTCGAGTTGGGCCCGACTCATATCAACTGCTCCTTGGGTTTCCGAGGCAGTATCAGTACTGAAGTAGATTGCCCAACCTTCCTTCCGAGGAGTGGCTGGTGGGTTTGAACCGCCAGCCTTCTGGTTAGCAGTCAACTGCCTTAGGCATATGCTACCAGAGCTCCTAATAATGTAGTGATTGCAGACAAAAGTAATTTTTAAATTTTTTTAAAAAGAGTATTTATCATAATTAGCTCAGTAATTTAACAAAGAAATTTAATGTTTCTAAATTGACATTTTAAAATTGATTTAACATTTAAGTTACTCTGTCCTTTTAGCATATGAAAATTTTAATAAAGCCTTTAAAAAGCTTTTAGACCTAAGTTGTGCCTCACATTTTTTTGGCCTACTAACAACAAATAAAAATTTTAAAGTGATTAAAAAAAAAAAAAAAAAAAAAGCAACAGTATCAGTGATTCATTTAGTGACTAAGACTTAATATATATGCCACATGGCATAAAAGCAAAATATGTAAAGCAGTTATTTTTACTTACAAGTGAGTAACTGGCTCTCCTTTCAACGGAGGTAGGAGGTTTCCTGAGCCAATTAAACAGTTGTGCACTATAGTCAGGCTCTGTAGAACATCATCTCTAGAAATGACAAAACGTATTTTCATATTTTAGAAGTCTCCTAATAGTTATTTAACAAGTCTCCTAGATCTAGGCTGAAGTACAAAAACTTACATCAAGTGGGGATATACAAAATAAGTCAAAGAAATGGGAAATGCCTTCAATTATCTACTTAATAAATAGCACAGGGTAATTAAATAGATAAAACTAATTGCCATCGAGTCAGATCCAACTCATAGTGACCACTCCTTGGGTTTCCAAGACAATATCACTACAGAAGTCGATTGGCCAACCTTCCTTCCACAGAGTGGCTGGTGGGTTTGAACTGCCAGCTTTCTGGTTAGCAGTTAAAAGCCTTAGGGACTATGCCACCAGAACTCCTATTTATTGGTAATACTAAAAAAACAAAACCAAACCCACAGCCAAGGGAGTCAACTATGACTCACAGTGACCCTAAAAGACAGAGAAGAATTGCCCCATAAGGTTTCTAAGGCTGTAAATCTTTATGGATACAGTTTGCCACATTTCTCTTGTGGAGTGGCTGATGGGTTTGAACTGCTGCTTTTGGTTAGCCTCCAAAGGCTTAACCACTGTGTCACCAGGGCTTCTATATCTAGACCTGCTTACATTTAAACAGGCTCTGGATAAGTAATCATAATTAACAATAACTCATTGCCCTTTAGGAGCTCTGGTGGCATAGCGCCGAAGGTATTTGACTGTTATCCAGAAGTCTGGTACTTCACACCCACCAGACACTCCTTAGCAGGAAAACTGAGAAATCTATTTCCATAGAGATACTGGCTCAGAAACCCAAGGAGGGGCTGCTATGAGTCCTAACCGACTCGACGGCAGTGGGTTTGGTTTGGTTTGGTTTATGAGGCAATTATGAATTTAGCAGACTCTCTACCAAAGAACATCACTATTTAAACAAAGGGAAAATAGTACTGAAGAGGGTCTTTCAGCTTATTCCATCATTTAAAAAAAGACCTAGTAAAACTTCACTATCAAAAAAGCAGTTGAGTGCTACAAAGTCCACAATGGATGATCAGACTTCCTCCTTCAAGGCCATTCCTACTGAATCTGCTTATTAAAGACACTATATAGTATTTAGGAACCTTCAAAGATTCAAACTATGAAAGTCTAATAGCCTCAAAAAACTTCCTTGTTGAAGCCCCATAGGAGAGAGAAAAAATATAATCTCAAAGAGATATTTCTCTAAGTAACATTAATGGCAATATTATGAATTACTAAAAAGAAATTACTAAAGTGGGTCTAGTAAAACAGGCATTTTTATTTCAAAGAGTACTAGAGTAAACTGATACATTTCCCAAAAGATAGATAAGTAAAACTGCTAAGCTTTAAAAAAAAAAAAGAAAGAAAAGAAAAAAGACCAAACTCACTGCCCCTGAGTTGATTCTAATTCACAAAAGACCTACGGGACAGACTAGAACTGACCTTGGATTTCCAAGGCTATAAATATCTACAGAAGCAGAATGGCTCATATTTTCCCCACAGAATGCCTGGTACATTTGAACCATCGACCTTTTGATTAGCAGCCAGATGTTTTAATCACTGTGCCACCAGAGCTCTTAAAACTGGTAAGTAGAAGGGACTAAAAACAAATTTGAAAGTAACTCAATTTTCCTATTTTAAATGTTTAAATACCATGACAAATTCCCTGTTACACATTATATTAAGAAGCTTTCTAAGTACATTTATGGTATGCATTCAAAACATAATTTAAAAAATCAATCCATCACATATGCCATAAATTTAGGGAAAAGGTACAAAGTATTATTTTAGTCTGCTAATTATTACAAAAGAACAGTAACCTAGACATTTCGAGTTCTCCATTTCCACAATGCTCAAGTTTGATGAGTTCAGGCTGAAGAAAGGAGTCCAACAGATAGAAGGCAAAAGCCACTTCTTCTGAAGAAGGAACATGCCACTGGATCCCCAGATTCCATAGGTCCCCTGGTTTACCCCAGTCCTAGAAAAGAAAGGCAAGTTGAGAAGTTTAAAAATTGGAAATATGTAAATACTACAAACCTAAGTCAGCAAATAATAAGTAATAAAAACATCCCTTCATTTTCACTCCTGAAGTGTCCTGGAACTCACTCAATTGTGAGTTTACTCTAACAGTGACAGTAAAGTGATGTGAGGAGATTTAGTTTAACATTAGTTGATTCTCTTTATTTATGGTAGTCATGTTCTATAAAGTCACTGCATACAACCAGTCAATACATAACCCTGTTTTATATGCATTTCTTTTAAAAGAAATTTTATACGTATTTCTAGAAAATTATTTCATTACATGCCTTTTTTGTTTATAGTAAAATATAACAAAACTGCAAATTTCTTTGGCTTCCAGTCTCACAATAATACTGTCCACTATACTTGTGGATTCGTCATTATCTCATGAGTCCACAAATTTATCAGCTTTTCCAAAGCTTCACCATGCACTACAGATGGCCACTTCAATATTTTCTGAAGCAACCTCACATACAGATTGGTGATTTTCCCTTTCCTTTCTGGATGTATCCTACTGATGATGATTCTTTAACAATGAACTCTATAAAACTCATGCCTAACCAAAGCTCATCTTGCACATATATTTTCTCTGCATAGCACATCACAACCTTCTTGTGCTTAGAAACACTAGACTGTGCTTCAAAACTATACCCGGGAGTCATTTTAAACTATAAAAGCATCAACAAAAAGCACAAAAATGGAAAACAGTGTCACTAAATAGACCACAGAAAGGATACTTGCTCATAGAATGAGAGCTAAAATAAGAAGGCAGGGCAATGCCTTGTTCAAGCTCAGGTGGGAACCTGGTGTGCCAGGTAACTTAAATTATTCAACACTCTGTGCATGTCCAAGAACGACTGCAAGTGCACCCTGTGTATTCATCTTCTTGGACTTACAAATAAATTTTAGTGAGTAAGTAAATTCCCAGTACAGAATATACAAATGAGGATTATTAAATACATGTAACTATGGAGGTTTCTTGGAAGGAAGGCTGGGCAATCTACTTCCATAGTGATACTGCCTCGGAAACCAAGGAAGGGTCGCTATGAATTAGGTATGGAATATCAAATCATTTCATATGCAAACAGAAAACTAAGGTTTATACTTCAGGAAAAATGCAGCAGTACTATGGTCTACATTTCCAAGTTTACAAATCACAGTTTTAATAAACAATCTTCAAAATAAAGAACTGACATTTTTATACACAAGATGAAAAAAAATCCACACTTCAAATCCCATAGAAAAAGAACCCAACATATTCTGTAATCCTCTATGATTGAAAATGCTTGCCTTGATAGGAAAGTATTCCGAAAGAGGCTTGTCAAAGCCACCTGGCACACTGCAGTACTCTGTAGGGTAGATAAGTGTAGTAGAACGAAGAAGATGATGTAAAAGGTTACAAGACAGAGTATAACCCTGTTTACAGGTTAAATGTAGGGTTCTTTGGAGAATCTTTATAAGCTGCTCCCTATAAGAAAGCAACTTCTTCCCATCCACTCGAGTAATCTAGAAAAGAGGAAGAAAACAGTTCAAGATATTTTGGTTAAATGATCAAGAATCATTAAATAATGTAAAGTCCAATGTTCTGTGGCTAACATAGCCTAAAATGGTTAAGTGTTTCTTAAAATGACTTTAATTTATTTTAGGATTGTCATTTTTACTATGTTCTAAGAATTTGTTGATTTTTAAAATCAAAATATATTTCCTGAATTTAGCTTCTCATATTCCACAGTCACTGACGCCTTTCAAAAGAACCTATGCCTCCTTAAAGAGAAAACTTATTTATACGCATTTTTCTGTTCTCTGGTTCCTGAAATAATCATAAAAGAATATGAAGTTAGATGGCAAAACTTAGAATGCAGACAACAAAAATGAACCCCCAAATCTGATAAACTTATTTAAAAATGAGTCATCCGTTTTAGAATTAAGCAGTAAAAACTCAGTCAAAAAAAAAAACCTCAGTCAAGTAGACTGAACATGAAATAACTATATAATCACCACATTTCTCTGATAACAGTATGAGATATTCTAATTTTCTGCAGTCGTTTCAGAATCTCCTAAAACTTGTTATGGCTTTTCATACGTGTTAAAGTCAGTGTGTCAGAAAAAGGATAAATTCTGAAAGTAAGTCAACATTTTCAAATAAAACAGTTTTTCATTCCAAAAATTTATAATACCTCAGACAAAAGTTGAAGATTCCATAGTAACTCCTTATCTAGTTCTTCTTCGTTCAATACATCATCATCTGAAATGGCATAACAGTAACCGGAAAAACAATTATGCACACAACCAATTACATAAAAAATATCAGCCACTGAAAACCCTCTGGAGGACATTTCTGTTCTGACACACACTGGGCTGCCCTTGGTTGGAATGAATTCAATGACAACTGGTTTTATAGTTATTATATAGCTAGTTTTCATGAAGCTGAACTCAACTCTAGAAGAGGTAGGAACTCAATTTTAAAGAAAATGAACAAACCCACCAGAACTTCTGCCACTCCACATATCACAAAGGAACTGATAATTTTTCAAGGCAAACTCAAAATGATTCTTATAGGTTCAAAAATACTAATTTAATAAAGTAAAATTTCTAAGCTATCTGCCAACATGGGTGAGACTTTTTTTGGTGTGTGTGTGATTTACCCAAACTGCAAAACTTAATACTGCATAGCTTAAAGGACCTATTTTCATCAAAGAATTCTAAAATTATAAAGACAAGGTAATACCCTTATGACTTACTCGTTGTAAGCTGAGTTATAACACTGCAGCAGTGGGGGACAAATAACTTCAAAGATTCCTCTGGGCAGCACTGAAAACATATTTGTATAGATAAGCAATTTTTAAAAGGCATAAATATTTAAGAGTCACAACATACACAACTAGCTCTATTTTCAGTGGCAAATAAATCCTATGAGGAGCTACTGAAAGAACTACTTGTTTAGGTGTAACAAGCACTTCCGAAAAAATTAATCATATAAAGGTTTTAGTTGTCAGTTTATTAATTCACAAGTCCAAAACCACAAGCTCACCTTTACAGCAGCACGGCACATGTCTGCCACCATGCGGCCTGCTACTCTCGTCTCAAATATATGTGAAATAGAAAAATTAAAAACTTTCTGAAGGGCCACCTATGAAGATATATAAGAAATGAAAATACTTCAATCAGCAGTTTTTAGAAAATTAAATATCTTGTGGAAGAAAAAGCAAAATGGTAAATACATGCAGACTAAGCCAAAAATAACCAAAAGTTATTCTTAACCATCTAATTTTATAAAAATTTGCTTAATAATGTTAGATTCAAGTCTAAAAGCTATCTACACAAGATCCTAACTTGAGCAAAACATTAATTTGCCACAGAAACAACTTCATACAAAATTACAGCTGGTGGAAGCAAAGGTCATTAGTATGTTTTTGGTTAAGCCAATCTAATAATATGGGGATTTTGAGGGCATGTCTGATGTTTACAGTTTGTCATTCTGACAACTATAGTACACACATCCATCCCATGCCATCAAGTATGTTCCAACTCACAGCTATTCTATAGTACAGAGTAGAACTGCCCCATAGGGTTTGCAGGGCTGTAATCTTTCCTGAAGTAGACTTTCTCCCACAGAGCTGCAGTGGGTTCGAATAGATGGTTGGTTAGCAGCCTAGTGCTTAACCAATGTGCCATACCTACCCTAAAAGGCCTGAAGTATCCTATTTAAACTCTATCATGTCATACAATTTTACTTAATTGTGGAATGATTTCTCGACCTGGGACAACAATAGTAAGCATTATAAATAATTCTTTTCAAAAGATTTCTGTTAAGAGATTATTTAGGTTCATTTCTTCATATTAATATAATTATAAATTTCATATACTGTAAAATTAACTCTTTAAGAAAACAGAAAACTCTTTAAGAAAACAGTTTAGCTTTTAACCACAATAAACATATTATATTAAACAGAGACAATCTCAGATGAAGGGAAAAGACACAAAAATGGAAAAAATTATGATCTTAAAAACTATACTGTACAGAAATTACCAATATCAAATAACTGTTTCCAGAATGCTTTATCAGGACAAATATTTATAATCCATCATAGTTTGCTGATTGCTATATTTAAGATTTAATTTTTATCAGGCAATAGCATAAACAATTTCTAAAATTTCTCACCCAAATAATTATATTTAATTGTTTATTTTTAAAATACATCCTTTACAAACTATTCTATAAATGTTGTTGTTGTTGTTGTTATGTGCCGTCGAGTCGGACCCGACTCATAGTGACCCTTTTTTGGGTTTCCAAGGCAGTATCATTACGGAAGTAGATTGCCCCATCTTTCTTCCGAGGAGTGGCTGGTGGGTTTGAACCACCAGTCTTCTGGTTAGCAGTCAAGTGCCTTAGGCACTATGCTACCAGAGCTCCAATTCTATAAATAGAAAGGGTAAACTGTTATGATATACAAACTTTAAAATATCAAATAAAACTACAAAATTTGAATTTAATTTATTGCAGCAATCTTACCATAAATATTTCTTTGGAACACTGTGTGAGGATTGTACTAAACGTAGAAGACAGACCTAATTCAACCAAACTCTCCAAATGAGTCATTTTCTCAGTTTCTGTCTCTTCCCTTGTTTGCTCCAATGTGCTATTTTCTATAAGTCCAAAGCATCTAAATAACCAAACAAAGTACAATGCTTAGCAACTGAGAAAGGGTTAACACTTTTTTGATGGTGATTAGAAAAGGTGATTTTGATGGTGATTAGACAGATTATACTGTCATATATAAATTAAGTAGCTACCACTGAATATTCATGACAATAGAGACCTTTCCAATCATACCATAACTTTGTTGTTGTTGTTATGTGCCATCAAGTCGGACCCAAGTCGGACCCAACTCAGCGACCCCTCCTTGGGTTTCAGAGGCAGTATCACCACAGAAGTAGATTGCCCTATCTTCCTTCAGAGGAGTGGCTGGGGGGTTTGAACCACCAGCCTTCTGGTTAGCAGTCAAAAGCCTTAGGCCCTATGCATAACTTTAGAAGCATCATAATCAGGTGATAGCTAACTAAAAGTTAAACAACGAAGGTTGCTGGGACAGATTAGGTATGTTTTTCAATGTCAGATAAAGGGCAGGTTTGGGCTACAAGCTCACCTGTCCATAAATTGTAAGACAAAATCCTCAAACTCAGCTGTGGCTGAACAAAGCTCTCGTTCTACCTGTAACATCCAAATCAGAAAAAAATTACAAATAAATTTTGACTTATTTTCTTTGAACTATCAAAAATCAATTATGATCTACAAAATAAATCTAACATTAAATTACTATATTAGGTACTTTGGGAAATAATACCACAATCACATATTCAATTTAGAAAAATTGTGACTAGCACTTACCAGGAACCATAATAAAATCTAATTATCATGTTTTACAGGGACCAAAACAGAAGTCAAGCAGTCATCTTTATGATCAACTACAGTTTTCAAATTGCTGATATATTTGTACAGGGTAATCTCTCATTATCTGAACATGCTTGTTATAAAGAAAATAGTTCAAAAAGTACTGAATAAAATCTCTTTTCATCTAATGTCAACCCCAGGACAGATTCATTTCTAACACAAGAATATGGAAAAATGAACTGCCACCACTTCTGCTTCATCACTAAACCAAAAACCAAACCAAACCCACTGCCACTGAACTGATTCTGACTCATACAGTCCCTGCAGAACAGTAGAACTGGCCCACAGGATTTCCAAGGCTGTAAATCTTTATGGAAGCAGACTGACTTGTTTTTCTCCCATGGAGTATTTGGCCACTAGAGCTCCTTCGAACATAAAGTGTCGGAAAACTGAAATATACCTCCAGATGTCAGTTGTTCATAAATGACCTATTTTTGACTGCTCTTCTATAGTAGGTACTTTGTAGACCATTTTACCATTGTTGGCCTGGCCCTACATTCACACAATTCTAGTGACAAAATTGTAATTTTACTTAATTAGTACAGAGTTGTTTTTACACTACCAGATATCACTTTGCAAACAAAATAGGAATTAGAACTCAGTTAACTCTTTTACAACCAGAAAGCATCCTTACTTCTGTGAGGTCATTTCTTTCTTGTAGTACAGATGAACAATCTACTAAAGGCACCAGAGTGGAAAATGTTGCTATAAACTGGAATGTGATCTGCGAAAAAAGACAGCATTGTCAATATTTATTATATAATTCTAATTCAAAAATACAAGAATAGTAAGTATACTATATGCTACAATAAAGTAATCAAATTATTTTAAGGGAAATCCTATTAATAATCATTCTGAAAACTTCCACTAAGAATTGGACATCTTAAAGTTTTTAACAATCAACTAGCTGCTGCTTTAGTAATGAAGTTATATTAAATTTATTTTCCATTACTAGCTTTAAATTTTTTTTCTACTAAAGCCTTTCTTATTGAAGGTTCTAAGCACAACATTCTCTAATCTTCTGTCAGTGAGAAATGACTTTGCTCCCCACCTGAAAATATAACATTATTTAAAGGTAAATAAAAATGCCAATGTAGAAACTAGAAAAGTGGGAAGAAAAAGATGAGCAAAACTGTAAACCAAGAGAAAATGAGTTTCTAAGCAGGCTCTGGGATTTTATTTTAAATGCTAACTTTCATCATGCTCCCTGCCCACCAGTGTAATGAGGGGAGAGCCAAGTGATCACATGCTAGGATTTTTAACACCTCTCCTTAAGAAAGATAGCAAATATGTAATGAGCTTTAGTGCATCACATGATTGTTAAATGCATACATATTATGGCAAATTTCTTGGTAGGAAAGATATTACATAAATCAAGTGCCCAGAGATCTAAACTTACTTATCTATAGATACTTTTCTGTGACCATTAACAGGTTTTGCAGCTATGTTCTAAAGAGTACCATAACACATAGGAAACCGATGCATGATGGGGTTATGCGATTTGCAAAAAGAACATACAGCATCATATACATTTGTGTAAAATAATGTATTTGAAAATGTAAAAGATGACTATTACACAATTATAACTTAAACATATGAGAACCACAAATAAGCTCACCATGCATTTACTGAAGTCATTCGGATCCACCCCAGGCAATGCTCTCATCAACAGAGGTAGCATGTGTGTTGGACCTTCAGGAAACCATTTGCCCCCAGATACCAAACTGCGGGCTACGCCAATCACACAACTTAAAGTAGCTGTGAGCTGGTGAGGTTCTGTTAACGTCTCTAGTGCTGGATATGTTCTACAAGTTGAAAATAGAATTTTTTAAAATTTATGGTTATCACAGATAAACATACATAATACATTAAATATATGTTTATAAACTGCATTTGAGCTTAAAGGTTTATAATTAACAGAGTACTACCTGGAGTGAAAATCTACTGTTAAAGTTAAAAGAATTACCTAAGTAAGGGGAAAGTACAAAGATTATGCTTCCTTAACCTCCTGCCACTTCCCCTCCATGCAAATTCCAACAATTTTGCATTATGTCAGCCATCTTACCCCATATCAACAAAAAGAAACAAACACAAACTCAAGTTACAACTCATATCGACTCCCACTGAGTTTTTAAGGCTGTAAATCTTTATGGAAGCAGACTGTCTCACCCTTCTTCTGTGGAGCAGCTGGTGGCTTCAAACCTTTGTCTTTCGGTTAGTAGGCAAATGTCTTAACTACTATGCCACCAGAGCTCTTGTACTCCATGTCATACTTGTCCAAATCCAAACTGGTTTTACACTTCAGGGGACTGCATCTAATCTAACAGTCAGTGACTATTAGATTTCAGAAATAATAAGTTATAATTTCTCCACTTTTCACAAATGTAATATTTGATCACTAAGTATGTAGGAACCAAAAACATTCAGACTCCAGCCTATAGGGGAGTGGGGTTAGCAAATCTAAAAGGAAAAAGTTTTATGAATGTACAAGCATTATAATAATAAAAGAAAAAAAACACAGAAACAACCTAAATGTTTAACAATATTAAAAAATGGTTACATAAACTGAAACAAAAGCAGACCATTAAACTCTATGCAGTCATTTAAAATGTTACTTATACAGAGAAGGTAAATAATAAAGGCAGTTTCAATAGATAGTAAGTTGGGGGAAAAAAGCAAGATTTATACCTAAAATAAACAAAACAAAACAAACAACAAACCAGCTTATACTTATTTTAAAAGATAGAGAAAACTCACCCAATCTTTAACAGAAGCTGTCTTTAGGAGATGTAAAACAAAGTGTTTAATTTTTTTTCCTACTTTTTACTTTTTAAGGAGCTCTCATGGTGCAATGGTTAAAGCATTTGGCTACTAACCAAAGGGGGTTGGAACCCACTGCTTCACAGAAGAAAGATAAGGGACTCTGTTTCCATAAAAATTTACCACCTTGGAAACCCAATGGGAGTTGCTGTGAGTTGGAAAAGATTTGATGCTGCAGTGAGTTTTTTTTTTTTTTTAAAAAAAACAGCTGTCATGCTACTTCTGAACACCACAGAATAACAACTAGATGAAACTCAAAAAATGTCAGTCAATTTTGTCAATAAAATATTTATCTTGACCAAGCATACATCAATATGTTGATATTAAATTTGTCTTAAAAATGAGGACTAAAGAAAACTGTGATGGAAATATGTATTTGTATTTATGAGCTTTGTACTCTCTACTAAACACTTATGTCACTAATCACAATTAATCAGTTGAAAAACACAGAAATAAAGCAGAATACCCCAAATTTCAAAATTTTAACATACACATAGCTGAAGTGCTTCCTTAAGAGAGTAACAGGAGAGCCAGGGATTGGCATGAGACTTGCCATCAACTCCTATTTACTGTTACCAATGGATATCAATACCAAGGAGTATACAAAGTATACAAAGGAAAAACTGTCTTCCCCCCTACATTTTCTGATTAGGCTCTGTGATGGAAGAGCTTCAGTGCCTTAAAGATATGCACAGGCTGGGAATGTGATATCAAAATTAACTTGAATATTTTTGGCAATAAGGACAGGGAAAGACAGCATAAGCAACTGAAAACTTATAGGTAATTGAGAAATAAGCCTAATTTTTACCAAGGTCTTTAACAGGGTATACTTCCCCAAGTAAATATGACCAGTAAGAATTTACCCTTGTCACAATAAACCAAAAAAAACAAACCCACTGTCACTGAATCAATTCCTACTTATTAGGACAGAGTAGAACTGCCCTATAGGGTCTCCAGGCTGTATATTTTAACATCTTTCTCCCAAGGAATGCCTGGTGGGTTCGAGCTGCCAACCTTCTGGTTAGCAGCCAAATGCCTTAACCTCTGTACTACTAGAGCTCAATAACCAGTCAGAAAATAGGCTATGTTCTGAATTCTGCCTCTAAGGACTTAGGACAAATCTGAGCTTTAAGGAATTCAAATTAATTACCAGATCCTTCTGGGCTCTAAAAACTACCATTCTGTATCTACCTTTTGACAAATACATTTAAAGAAAAACCAAAAGGCTCAAGTTCAGAAGCAGGGCAAGTTAAATTAAAGACTCATAATGTATAACCGAAAGCTTAAGTAACCGTCTCTTGAACACTTAAAAAGAATTGAGTAGCTCTCTTTTGAGAAGCACAGTAGGTCTATACTGTGATAGTGACCAGGCAAATAAAGGACTATTTTATTACTGTTCCAACATAGAGAACAAAAGGAATACAAAAAAATTTACACCATGAAAACAATAAACCTGAGAAAAAAAAAAATTTCTTTAATACTATGAAATAATTGAAATAAAAAATCATTTTTTATTTACTGCTATGTACTCGGGAGCTCTGGTAGCATAGTGGCTAAGACACTTGCCTGCTAACCAGATGGCTGGCGGTTCAAACCCACCAGCCACTCCTCGGAAGGAAGGTTGGGCAAACCTACTTCCGTAGTGATAACTGCCTCGGAAACCCAAGGAGGGGTCGCTATGAGTTGGGGCCGACTCGACGGCACATAACAACAACAACAACAGCTATGTACTCAATTATTTAGCTATACCTTTATTTAGATAAAAAAATCAAACAGCTAGATCTTAATTTATAAGCAAAGAATGTGGATAACTGCATCGTACAAATAATCCAAAATACTTATTTTATAATCCAATTCATTTCAATGTTCTTTTCTCCCCCATAAACCTTTATCAAGTTACCAAGCATGAAGTTAAAATGTCTCACTTTTCCTCTAGAACAGGAGTAAGCACTAAAATAGCAAACTGTCAGCCACAGAGAAAAAAAAGAGAACCAAGCAAAACAGAGCACCAGAGGGAACAGAAAAATAGAATTGCTACATCTTCAACAAAACATGTAAAGCTACACTTACCTTTCAAGTACAGGGGGTATTACCAACTCAGGTCTCATAAGTGCAAGATTCTGCAGAGCCTGGGCTGCTTCTAGACTACCAGTTTTGCTGAACATAGCCAAGAGGACAGGCTGTATAATGCATTGTACAAAGTCTGTAACATCTTGATCAGTAAGCTTATGGCTATCAGGCACTGGAGTTAACCAAGAAGGCTTCTTGTATCTTTCACGATGCAATCTTCTAACAACACTGTTTGGCAACCTCTGAAGTAGTTTCATTAACTTGTTCTGAGGAGAAAGAAGCAAAAAGTTGTAGGTAGGCTCTACTTTCCCACATAGACATTCACGGTTCCTCTCTATCCTCCAAGGAACCAAAAAAAAAAAAAAAAACCAAACCTAACCCACTGCCATCAAGTTGATTCCAACTTATAGCAACCCCCACCGGTTTCTGAGGCAGTAAATCTTTACGAAAGTATATTGCCCAGTCTTACTTCCACAGAGTGGCTGATGGTTTGAACCACCAACTCCTGGTTAGCAGTCAGATGCCTTAGGCATTGTGCTACCAGAGCTCCTTCCTCCCAAGGAAAGATTTTAAAAATAATAGTTCTTATTATTTTACAATAAACACCTGCACAGCATAACTCAATACAACAAAACACCTTTATCAATCAATTACTGAAAATAAATGAGTTTCAAATTTCTGCTTTATAAGTGTTTTTAACACCACATAAATCTTCCATTATTTGAAAAGCCATTTAGCCTGGAAACTTAAGGAAAAAAAACAAAGCTTACCCTCAAACACTAACTGAAAACATGCTTTTGTAGCACTTTTGTTAAGAGACTAATATTTATTTCTGTATATTCTCAGAATAAATTAATTTACTCTGAACTTAATCACTTATACATACTTTTATGAAAGACAGAAAAATTATAAGTTGGTAAGAGCCTTCATCTTTACTTAATTATGAATCTTTATGTCAGTAACATACTTACAAGCCAGCGCCCATTATTTGAAGGATGGTAAAAAGATGTGATGCTGTTAAACAAACCAGCCAGGTGTTTTTGCACTAGCTTACTTGGTCCACCCTGTCCAGATTAAAAAAAAAAAAAAAAAAAAACAACACATTTATATCAGCAGTGACATTCTTTAAAACAGAGGAGGTTAACAGGCTCATGCCTACATATGAATCTCTAAATTCGTTCATATTCATCCTGCTGACAAATATCAACTAAATAGAATTTATCCAAATCAATTCAAAATATTCAACTAAAAATAAGAGCATCTACCAAAGGAGTTCTGGTGGGGTAATACCTAAGGCATTTTGACTGCTAACCAGAAGGCTGGCAGTTCAAACCCACCAGGTACTCCTTGGAAGGAAGATTGGGCAATCTACTTTTATAGTAGTACAGCCTCGGAAACCCAAAGAGGAGTCACTATGAGTCAGATCCAACTCGACACCAATGAGCTTTTTTTTTTTTTAACACTTAAACCAAATTAGAAAATTAAAAAGATTTAAACTTGGATTAGCAGTGTATTTTACTGTTTTGTTGTCAAAATACTTGAATACTAAAATTTGCCACTAAATTATAATCTTAAAAATAACCAAGAGTGGTAACATTAGGCATACAAAATCTCTTAAATGACTCAAGAGAATTTTCTATTGCATGAAATGGAGGGCAAATTTACCTATTTACATTCAAATATTTCAGGGTTACTTCCAAACTTCCAAACATTTAAAATGATTAAACAAAAAACATAACCTGGGAGAAAACTAGGGAAAAATGTAGCTTTCAGCTTATCAGGTTGAACAGCCCAGAGTAAAGGACTACAACTGGGCCTTGAAACCTTGTATCTGTCTCACCACGATCTTATTTCAAGAAACAACACAGACCAAAGATAGAATGTCAAGTTACATTAGGAATATGTCTTCCTGCTGACATGAAATCCATGTTCATGATTCTTAATCTAGCAACTCTATCTAGAAAGGGCAGTCATTCAGAGACCATAAAAATTAGATAGCAAAATACCAACAAAATTTTTAAATCTTTAAAATAATAATTAAAATCATTGATTTTACAGTCACTTTCACATTTAATACAAAATGAAACTGCCAGTGAAAACAAGTGGGTGGGAAAGAACAGCAAAATTAATTCACATCACTTTTCCAAATCACTATCTAATTCTGAGCGCACAAAGAACGAGTTTATATAATGTAGTAAACAGCTAATGTTTTTGTTCCCGTTGAATATTAGAAAATGAGATTTTCCTTCCATTTAACAATGAAATGGCAAAAACTTACATTTGTCGCTTTCTTTTATCTTAAATTTAATAGCTAAACTTGCTAACCACCATTCTGCCTTTCCACAGAAAACACACTAATATGAAACAGACTAATGCGAGAAGAAACAGCTGCAAAAGCACTATATTAATGGTAATTCAAAAAATTATAGCGTAAAGTTGTTCTAGTATTCTTATTGGACGGACGACACTGAAACCTAAACTTGTGGATATATTTTTACTTTCCTTCAGTGATGGTGATACAAGGATCCTTTATACATCTCCATTCATAACATTATTTTGGTAATAAGCTTCGTGTTGAGTATAATACCTTATGTGAACATTAACTATGAATGAGAAATTGAGTTACTGAGCAAATATATGTAACACTGAGTTCTATCCTCACTTTTATTATCATCAATTTGATAAAAAGTCCTTGTCTCTGGATCTGGTTCCTGATTTACGAAAACTGTTAGATAACTAAAATTTTGGCTGTTTTTAAGGTTTTTTGAGTAAGGAAATTTGTAATTACACATTCTGGATCTGGTAAACATAAGCTTACCATATCAGAAAACATCTAAGAATCAAGGGACAAAGTCAGTAAAATGGATTTAGTATACAGATTTTTTTATTAATGGCTAACATAAAATTCAGATGAACTACATAATATAAATAGAATGTATTACAAACCATCATGGCAGTAATCCATATTACAGCATGTCCTATATCATAAGCATTCGTTAAAAACCTTGGAACTAATACTTGACTGCTTCCCACTGGGAGGTTCAAGCTTCTCAGAATTCTCGTAAATATCTTTAAAAAGGAAAAAAATGAAAAAAGAATTAAGAATAAACAGTTACAGGTATCAAATAACTCTTTCCTTAAATAATTTAGTACTGTGTATTAGTGTTATCAGATACATTCATTTTTCAGACATACTGCCTAAGGCATTTGACTGCTAACCAGAAGGCTGGCAGTTCAAATCCACCAGCTACTGGAAGGTTGGGCAATCTACTTCCATAGTGATATTGCCTCGGAAACCCAAAAAGGGGTCGCTGTGAGTTGGATCTAACTCGACGGCAGTGAATTTAGTTTTTTTGGTTATATATGTATCTATAAATACACAAATTCTATGACACTCTGAGGTTCTAGGCATGTAGATATGAAGCAGCTGCATCCATGTAAACAAAATCATACAAAATGCAGTTTCAATAAACACAAAAATATCAATGTAAATTCTGTAATAAATATGAAAATACTGACTACTTCTTGCCTCTCTAAATGCACATAAAGCCATTGTTCATCTGTACTCACTTAAGGATCTACAATAGCACCAACCTGAGAACAACGTCCTTTCTAACATTAATTTTCTTCTCAAAATTTTAATAATGACTTGACTTTTTCCACTAACAATTTATATCTTAATCTGTCATTTAATAATTGTATTTTAACACAATTAGATGTGTATTTTAAGTGTCATTACTAAGAGATAGACAGGCCTGAAGGTGGGGAAAATTACATGCAGTCCCCGGGTGATCCAGCCCTAAGTGTGTCTTTAAGAACTCGTACGTACATCAAACCAGGTGCATATAGTTCCTATTTAGCCTTACTTTAGTGCCTTTTCAAAGGTTTAAAAGCTGCTTATATAGCAAGTGAAGGTGATTATGATGAAGAATTTGCTGTGTCAACTGTGTCAAAGTGAGGGGAGATTTTTGTAACATTAAAAGGACAAATAGAAATTGTAAGTCAGATGTTCATAACCTAGGGTCTGCCTATACTTCTCTCCTCGCTTAGTTTTTAACAGCTAACAGCAGAGGAAGACAGCACAAGCAATTGCCTTCTGCTGTACCCCAGCCCTGCTAAACTATAGGTGACTCTGCTGCAAGTGAAACAATACCAAAGAGGCAAAGTCTTGTACCTAGATAAGCTTTAGCTTTATTTACTCTACAAAAATGCATAATGTGATCTGAAAACTGGGGGTTACCCTAGAATTACAATCAACTACAATACACAAAATTATTACAAAGTATAAATGCATAAAATACTGAAAAATATATTCAATACTTTTCCAAATCACTCACTCTAACTTATATTCATGTTCAATATACATAATACATATACATACATATGTATATACATATATGTAATCTGACATTTATGATGCCTTGCTTGATATGACCTAATTGCTTTTTAAAAATAAACAACCTATAAGAACTGCTGTATGGAAAATGAATTGGCTCTGTAAACTTTCATCCAAATCACAATAAAAATTTTAAAAATACATAAATTATAAATAAACGACCCATCCCTATAAATTATTTTTTTATGTAGGTTTTTACTAGCAGTCAAAAAATATTTAGAGTGGTATTTGAAATCAGCATATAAAACACATTTCTCCTGAATAACATAAAGTTGCTATCAGTAGTGGTATATTACCTTTGGTACATATGGATCCCAATCTATGTACCCTATATTATCTGTAGCCAATCGAGCAAAGAGATTGACTAGTTGCTGAAAGTAAACAAAAAGAGAAAAAGTTAAATAAATACATTTGATGTTTGGTGCTTTGCTATGACTCAGAGTTTATTTTTTTCTTTTTGGTGAAAAGATACACAACAAAATAGATAACTGTTCAACAATTTCAACATGTACAGATCAGTGCCATTGGTTACACTCTTCACAATGTGTATGACTCAGTTTTTAAGCATCATAGTTACAGCTCTTATTTGTTTGTTCTTTTCAATAATAATCTATGCAGCTTAATATGTGGTTTATGACTTAGTTCTTAAAACTTCCCAAATTTAAAGTCAGACCCACATCATTTATTTAAAATCAATTGCACTTTCAATACTTCTAAAAAAAGGACACGACCCAAAAATCTATAATACAAACAGAAACAGAAACTTTAATCCAAAAGAAAGTGTTCGGCACCAAGCTGATGTGTACAAAAGGAAGAAAATAAGGGCTTATATTTCATAATACGTATGTATACTTCTGGATATTGACAATAAAAGGAGCTCTGGTGATACAGTGCCTAAAGCATTTGACTGCTAACCAGAAGGCTGGCAGTTCATACCTACCAGCCAGTCTGCAGAAGGAAGATGGGGCAATCTACTTCTGTAAAAATTTACCACCTTGGAAACCCAAAAGGGAGGGGGTCACTATGAGTTGGAATCAGCTCAATGACAGTGAATTTGTTCTTTCCTTCTTTCTTTCTTCTTTCTCTCTCTCTCTCTCTCTCTCTTTCTTTCTTTTTTGGGGTAGTATTGACAAAATCAATATAAATGAAATGTGTACTTCTATTAGAATACAGTAAATAAAACGAAAAAGAATTGGTCACAACAATGTTAACAACCAATCTTAGGAACTGAAGGTACTTACCAAATGATCTGATACATTTATTTCCAAACTAAAAAGAATGAGAGAGATACTCACCCCCTCCCACTGTGGGAGATTTTGCACTGAAACCCAAAGGCCAATTAATTCATCAAGCCAAAGTCTGAAGAAGAAAAATGTTGTTATGAATAGCAAGTGATTTCTAGAAAATGATTCAAAGCCAAGTATCCTTTATATTTTTAAAAAATCTACTATTCTTACTGATAACTATATAACCTAGAAAAAATACTGAAAGTTATAAAGTTAATGGAGAAAAGAAGTACTTCTTGTCTGAAAATTCTTCTTTCAATTTATTTATGCTAAAGAAGGAATTTTATCTATCAGATTTCTACTTCATTGTTAAATATTTATTGTCTACCCCATCTAATACCTGTTTATAAGCTTATCCATCTCCCCCACTCCTCTTTCACCTTTATTGTTTTCCCAGTACTATTTGTTTTGCAACTCTTCCTTACTTTTTCCTTTAATAAGCCAATCAATAATTATTCTCATTAACTAATACTATAGGCAAATGTTCCACAAAAGAAATAATGAGCCACAAAGTTCTAAGTACAATTAAATTATAGAGAAATTATCCTAAATTAAAGAAACAGAAGAAAACATAGGGGCAGAAATGTTGGAATACCACTAATTTTTATAAATGTCAAGGACATTAAAGTATTTAGAATTTTTAAATTAAATAAACATGGATATATTAAAAAAAAATCATAAAAGATTGACCATCTTACTACAGAAAACATGGGGGGGGGGGTAAAAACTAAGTATAAGCCCACAACACAGAGATAACCATTATTATTTTGCCTTTTTTCCATAAAGGTACATTCTATATATTTTGATAGGAGCTATACTATTATTGTAGGATTTACTATATGCCTCCCATCATCCAGGAAAAAGGAAAACAAAAACAAACAAACATGCTTAAAAAGAGTAGATAGACTAGAACATGAAACATACAGAGAGTATAAAAATGTAAAAACAGAACTACATATGATGAGGGCTAAAACCAAGTTTTAGGAAAACACTTTTCCTTCTCCTAAACTTATGCAAATTAACATCTTTAACATCTCTATTACTGCTTATTTACTGATATTATTTTCAGTTTTCATTATTCTCTCTTTTCCTGTTTAACTTAAAACCTCTATCTTATCTGGCTTGGCATACAAGTATTTACAATCTTGTTTTAATTGTTTTATACTTCACACAGAAGTATAATAAATATAATAACTAAATCTGTAACATTTTAAAGTTTATTATTGCTTTACTACTTTGTGCATCTGTATTTCCTGCCATATTCTAGAACTCCTTAAGATATATATTCACACACACTTACTTAAAACCTTTATGATGAAGTTCTGGAGGAAGGGAGGTAGGAAGAAATATTTCAAAATAAGTGATGGCCTTTTGCATTGTTACATCGAAAGGACACATTAAAGGCCGCCATTCTTCTAGCATCTCTGCAGTGGCATCTGCTGGAAAATACCTAATAAAAGAAGGTTTTCATTGTATCTGGTAATTGGCTAACAACTTTATGACAGAAATATATGACTGACAAAAAGGGGGAGAGGGGATAGATTTCACAAGATACACCACACACTACAAATACAAATGTTAAGCAGCCTACAAAAAATTTATTTTTAGAACACTAATATAAACACCTGTCACATTTAGAGTAAGGTCAATTATCTGTTACACTTAAAATTACTCATATAGCAAATGTTTTCAAACTGATAAAACTCGGATAAAATATAAAAGTACTCAAATCCCACACAAAGTCTTTGTTTGTTTGGTGCTATGTAATAGCAATAGGAAAAAAAAATCTCATCATGCAGAATCTAGCCTATTAAAGAAATAGATAATCAGTAAAGTAAGAAAAGAGAGCATCAGCTCAGGAATCTCTAGGCACCTTTGGACAAACCATGTAACCTACTTGTCCACAGAGTCCTCGTGTAGATTAGAGGCTATTGGGCTTTAAATAATCTTTCAATTCTATGAAAAAGGCAGATGTGTTCCCGGGAGAGATATATAAAATTAAAACCTGTGGTATATACATACACATATAAACTGAGGTAAATGGACAAGGTGGACCCATGCCTATGGTGTACTTACAGGATTTTTAAAAAACAAATAGCATATAAGAAATTCTGATTTGGATATGACCCAAAAAGTTAGGAAATCCTTTCAAATCTACTTTTAGGATTGAATTACATATATTATTAATCCTATATATATCTTTATGTACTTGTTAATTAAAATTAATGTATACTTCTCTCTTTTTTTATAGTTTCTAATAGGATCTCTGTTGAGTTCTCCAAGTTTTTATATACCAGGTCATTGTGCCATAGGTTAAAATTTAAAAGAAAAAAATGAGTATGTTTCACTCTTTGAGGATCTCATATATAAATTTCCCTTCCTAATATTTTCCAACTCAATTAAAATCACTATCAGTCCAAAAATTCAAACTGAAAACTTGGAGTTCTATGAATTACGTAATAACCATGGTGATAACACAAGCCCAAAGATAGTAACTGCTTAGCACAATATGACACTGCTCATTGATGGCATGTGACTCAGCTTAGATCTTAATCTTCTTAAAAGGGTGAGATCTTATAACCTAAAAATACATTTGCCTAAGACTGAGTAGCACAGTAAATAAACAATAAATATTTGGTTTATTAAATAGCTGATTTATATTATAAAAACAAACAAAAATTTATAAACTCAATGCATATTAAGGCTTTCTGTCCAAAAGAATTCAGTTCAAGAATTTTGAAATTACTTATGTTCAGTGACTAACAATGTCAAAAACTCTTTATACCTTTAAATTTCCTCTTCTGAGCATATTAAAGATGAAAAAAAGCCACAGAAACAACAATTGTCTTTATAAATTGAGAAGCTACTTACGGTCGGCAGCTTTTCACGAGTGTTTTGAGAACATTTTCTACAGAACTGGGGGGGGAAGCCATTTGATAAATTAGATTACAGTATTTTAAGAATACATATAATTCAATTAATAAGTACCTCTAAGATATGTTCATATATTTAGATATTATCTGTGAACATGCAACTAATCCTTCTCTTTCAGACAGGCAGAACTGCAAGGTTAACTACCCAAACTCCTTAATCTACCCTTCCCTTACCCTGCTATGAGGATTTCTCTGCTATGAGCTAAATAAAGGGGGAAAAAATATTAACAATTAGGAAGAGGCAAATCATTTTCAACCTGTACAAAGCAGGCAGCAATAAAACCACATTTATTGACATTATCTAGACGTATTCTCAATAGCTTAAAACTTCAAAGACTAATTTTTATTAAAGTGCTTTTACATTAAAATTCAAACAGTAGACATACCAAAATCTGGTGTGTTTTATTAAGCAATCTCCAGAAATCTGTCTTCTGTAACTAACTTATGACAGTTCTGTAATCCTTCAAGGTACCTCGATTGACAGCAACAATTTTTAACAAAATGAGCAACAGGTATTTTGACCAACTACTTCAACGTATTTTCATACTTGTAAAAGCATCAAGTTAATACATGAGAGCAACGTAAAATTTTAAATATGAATTTATAATTGATTATAAAGAAGTGTCATTTCTGTTTTAATGAAAAGGTCAACGTGTAATAGTTTAAACACAAATGACCAGAATGGAATATTTACAAAGCTAACTAGACCACAGTCAAAAGAGGGCAAATATAAATGAACAAAAACAAAACTGCGTTAGGTAATTCTAAACTGGAATTTTAAAATACATTTGTCACTACTTACAATGTGATGTATACATTTAAAGCAAGCCCTCAAATCTCAAAAGAAAAAAACTATGGAAGGATGGGGTAATTTTCAGTGTTTCCACCTGACACTTTTTCATTAAGCTCCTTGAAATTCTTAAGTCCAGAAATTTATCCAAATTCTCTGAAAGCTTAACCACTAATCTGTGAAGAAATTCCAAGCAATAACACAAAGCAAACTCAGCACAAGTAATCAACTGTGGAACCAAGACAGAAAACAGGTATCTCATTACTTGGAGTACTAGGAATACTCTTTCACATCAAAAGCACCCAGAGAACACTAGGCTACAATTCATCAGATCAATCTGACATCTAAAATGTAACAGAGTATTTTCTCTGATTACCAGAGAAGTGACACTTTCTCAAAAATGTTAAGCAATTCAAAAATAAAAATTTAGTTTAGAGAATATCTAAATCTGCCCTGTAAAAAAGCACAAGCTTCTTTCCAACTTCATTTAAATTAATCCCTGAAAACCACAACCGTATTTTTATACTTCTGGGCATTTCCAAAGTACTTGTAACAGGGCTATATATCCATATATACTTATACATATTTATATTTATTTATTTATTCAATACACATTTTCTATCAGGGCAACAAAGAACAGAGATGTCTGGATCTTCTTTTAGTTTAAGAACCTCTTAAGATACAAATCATAGTATTAAAAGGCAAAATTCACAGCCAGCCATGTTGTTTCATATTAAACAATGGATTGACTTAAATGCAGACTTTGAAAAGGTAATTCTAAAATGGCAAACTGTCTATTTAAGAAAATAAGCAGAGGATACATAAATTTTGCCAGTTCCTTATATTTTGTGTTCATGTTAACTGTACAATTATTTTATTTTGTAACAGAGAGAATACCACGCAGAAACCCCGCTGTTTCCACTGAGAACTTTCCTATCTACCACCAAACTTTCAAGTAATGTAAAAAATTATTCCAGAAAACAAATCATTAAGACTGCATAAATACATAGTTTTTCTAGTAACCTCTATTCAGAGGAACAGGAGGCTAAATATAATAATTGTTGGCTGTCACTTCATTCATTAGAGAACTAGGATATGTGGGACAGAAACACATAACTTCTAAAGGGGATGAAAGAAATTTAGATCAGGCACCAACACTGTCCACTGAAGACTAAATGAAGTAGGAAATTTTGATGTATTTTTAAACTACATTTTAGTAACTAATGTGTCTGCTACACAACTCTATCATCTTTGCATTCCTAAATCTCATCCCATCCCTGACTGCTATTTTACTTCTGAATGAATGAGGACCTTATTGCCATCTCTGGGCTAACTAAAGGGATAAAAGACAAGGTGAGAATCAGGGATGAAGTGAAGATAACTTGAGTACACACTAACTGGTAATGAAAAACAGTGACGGTTTTAAAATTGAGTCATCTAGTTCATCTAAATAAAGTCAGTTATAATCCCAACCTTATATATAAGGCCTGAACCATTGGATTTATGCTCTTTATCCAAAAAAGGGTACAATCTCTCTAACCTGTGATATCTGTAAATTGACCTTTTGTGATTCTTGTAATCTCTCAAGATGAAGGGAACAATGTTTCTGTTTAAAAATAAAATAAAAGGTTAACGCTAGATGCTACTAGACTTTATTTCACAAATTTTTAGAGGGAGTGAAATAATCACTACAAACTTTTCCAGCTGTTGGAAATTAATAATTCAAAACACTATTTTTTTTTTATCAAAAGTGATCTACAGAGGGATTAATCTTTGTGGATGAGTTTTCTTATACTCTATTTCCTTTTCAGAAAAGACATGTTAAGCTGAAAGAAAGCCATAGGACAGCATGTAAGGGTTTGTAGAATTGGCTTAGAATCAGATCTGGATTTAAATAACAGCACTGCTATCTAATAGTATCACTTACGTAGTGTAATAGTATAGCCTCAGTTTTTCCCTCTATATGAGACTAATAATACCTACCCCTCACATGGCTGTTACAAGAAAATTTAATGAGGTAATACATGGAAAGTAGTTATCTGGCACAGAATCAAGCATGAGAAATGTTAACTGTAAATGTTATTTCATATCAGGGCAAAAACATACTAAAGTGTATTTTCAATTGCTTTAAGAACTGAAATTTCGTGCTGAATTCTTTACATCTATTACTGCCTCTGCTGTTAGTTTATAAAGTAGGAAATCACATCAAAATACCCACAACTACAACCTTATTTATCATGACAAAATATCAGAAAAGTGAGATTTTTGTCTCAGTTTCAAACAAGGACTGTGTGAACTTTCCTCTCTGGGCCTCAATTTTCTTATAATGATATTAATAAAGTAAGTGCCAAATGTGTAGTACAAACAGGACTGATGAAAGCCTTGGGCTCCAATTACTGAGGTAACTTATATAAACCTAAAGGTTTATGTCTCCTGCTTTCTTGATCCTACATATCAAGACAAAATTCACTTCTAAACCAGAAATGTATAGCAAATGACATACATGCAATCCCTGGTTGCAAAGGAGATCCATTCCTAAGTGTATCTTTAAGTTGAATCAAGAGCTAAGTTGGAACTGATACACGATGTACTTCTTATTTAGCCTTCCTTTAGTGCAAGAAATTCTGGTAGCGCAGTGGTTAAAACTTTCGGCTGCTCACCAAAAGACTGACGGTTCCAACCCACCAGCCACTTCATATAAGAAAGATGTGATGTCTACTTCCATAAAGATTTACAGCTTGGAAAGCCTACAGGGCAGTTTTGCTCTGTCCTATACATTCTACGGGCAAAATATTGAATGATGCAGGAAACATCAAGAGAGGATGGCAGGAATACACAGAGTCACTGTACCAAAAAGAACTGATCAATCTTCATCCATTTCAGGAAGTGGCATATGATCTAGAACCAATGGTAATGAAGGAAGAAGTCAAAGCTGCAATGAAAGAACTGGCGA
>NW_006922011.1:687031-707269 GCF_000298275.1 Orycteropus afer afer | reverse complement strand
ATGTCATGCTTGGTAGGGTGGAGGGTCGACGAAAGAGGGGGAGGCCTTCAACGAGATGGATTGATACGGTGGCTGCGATGATGGGATCAAGTATAGCAGGGATTGTGGGGCTGGCACGGGATCGGGCAGTGTTTTGTTCTGCTGCGCATGGGGTCGCTGAGTCGGAAACGACTCGACGGCACTTAACAACATAACAACAACATACAGTCACTATGAGTCAGAACTGACTTGATGGCAGTGGGTTTGGTTTTGGTTTTTTAGTTCAAGAAAAGTCTTGAAGCCTTTCCAATGATTTAAAAGCTGCACATGCAGCAAGTGAAGGTGACTGTGATGAAGAATTTATTACAAGTAGGAGGTTGGTTTCAAAATGAGGGCAAAGGTTCATAACATTGAAGGGCAAACAGGAGTTGTCCATAAATTAGACATTTGTAACTTGGGGACAGCCTGTATTCAAGACTAGAATGCAGTGGATTACCCCTAGCCAGAAGTGTTTTCAGTTTCACTTGACAATACTTGGACTAAAATTTAACTTCAGAGTAATTGTACTTACTTCATAAATAAACCATGATGAACTGTGACTATGGCATATTTTGTATACATCTGACTTAATCTTACAATTTAATAGCAACTAACTAGTCACACAATATTTATTTTTTATTAAGCATGTGTCGAACACTTCATCTTGAAGAACTGAGTTTTTTTACCTGTTTTCTCTAAATCTAAACAAATCCTACCAAATGTTACTCAAACATTATCCAACTTACACTTAATCTTTCAAAACCTAATATTGCTCAGTCAAACTAGCAAGCAGTGACTTTTCAGTCACTTTACACAAAATTAGTGTCAAATTTCATCATGGTATAAATAACCCTTCAACATCTTCCTTGATGTAGCATTAATGTTGATTTTTTTTTCCATTAAAATTATTGAAAGAAAAAAGTATATACCTCTATGGCAAGCAGTAATATTAACACCTTATGGGAGTCCACTTCCAACTGTCCTCGCCACAGCTGCTAAAGCGGCTGGCAAGGCCAGAGGAATGGGTGGGGCAGCTTAGAGTGAGAGGAAGTAAGTGGGGAGTAAGCAGAGAGTGCCCAGCTGGAGAGCCAGCCCCCAGAGCAATGTCCTCTGCCTAACCTATCTGTATCCCACCTGTGGTCCAGTGAGTGCTGCAAGATTCTGGGTTTAGGGTCTTTAAAACCATTGTTGTTGTTGTTGTTGTTGTTATGTGCCGTCGAGTCGGCCCTGACTCATAGCGACCCCTCCTTGGGTTTCCGAGGCAGTATCACTACGGAAGTAGATTGCCCAACCTTCCTTCCGAGGAGTGGCTGGTGGGTTTGAACCGCCAGCCTTCTGGTTACCAGTCAAGTGCTTTAGCCACTATGCTACCAGAGCTCCTTAAAAGGGAAATAATAAACAAAAAGAGAGTTGCTTTCCCTTTTAAAATAGAACCAAAAAAAATCTTATGGGACCATGTAGGTATCTGCTGTCGGATACTGCCCAAATGGAGGTTACACAACACTTAACATATAGTTACCAAATATATACAAACATATGTACTATACATAATATGGTGTAACACAATGCCCAAATCACATAACGTCCTATTTCACAAAATATACTGAAGCAACATATACATGTATATTAATTCTAAAAATAGCTGACAAAAAAAAATATTTCAAAATGTGTCAGGATACATCTAAGATAAAAATACTCAAAACAGTATCAATTCCAAATGCATGCCATAATAAATGACTCTTTATAAATTGTTTCTGTAAGTAAAATGTTCGTAGAATTTAATTTTATCTTTTTACAGCAAAAATTTTAAACCCTTACTGTATTAGCATGCTAAATACAATTTTAAGTTGGAGAGTAAATAGTTTTTTAATTTATTTCTTCTTTAGAAATTCAATAGACAAAGAACAGCTCCAATGAACAAGAAAACAAAGGTTTGCTTGGCTTCCCAATTGGCTTCTTTTACATTTCTGTGTTAGAACCAAGACTATTAAATTCCTTTGCTGTTTAAAATCAAGATAAGCAGGCCTTTAGCATGAAGAAAAAGTCCAAGAACCAAAGAATTCAAAAATCTTTCAAAGTTGTATTTTTGTAACAATTCTGTCTACATATACACATTGTCTATATAGACAATGTGACCTGAATGAAAATAATGCAACAAAGCATTCCTTTCAAAGGAGTGGTGTATGATGACAACACCAATACAATACAGAAAAAAGAGAAGATGAATAGAGAATTACAGTACTGAAAAATGTTTTAAGTGTAATTAAATTTTTTTTTTTTTCACAAAGGCTCTAAGTTTCTAATTTTGTTCTACAGCATTGCTTCTCACCTAGCAAACCAAAAAACCAAACCCACTGCCACTGAGTCAATTCTGGTCACAGTGACCCTATAAGACAGAGTAGAATGGCCCCCAATAGGGCTCCCAAGGCTGTAAATCTTTTGATTTAATTAACTTTTTATTGTGACTCCGGTAAAAGTTTATAAACTGGTTTTCCATTCAACATTTCATATTCATTTTGTTTTGTGACACTGACTGCAATCACCACAGTGTTACAGGACTCTTCCCATTTCCTCCCTGTAGGAGGAATAAACACTTTAGTATTAACACTTTAGAGACTTGAAGTCAGCAGACAAAACTATTTCAAAATGTGTCAGAATATATCTAAGATAAAAATATTCAAAACAATATCAATTCCAAATGATATATACGTTGCAACTGTGGCACTTCATTTGCCAGATACTATATTCTGTGTCAATCTGCATGTATAGCTGTTGCATGCAGATATATAATTATATAATTAAGAGTGAACTAAACGATTAGGTATGTCTATGAAAAGGGGAGTGTATCCAAGAACATATATAGGGCTGGCAGACAAAGGTCTATAAGTTTATGTGAATGATCAGAATTCCCAGATGTATGGTAGAGCTGACAAGGGGCAAGGCTGTGGTCACGGCTTGGTCATAGCCAGATACCCAGAGGGACCGAGCTGTTGAACCTGCAGGTTTGGGACCATAGTCGCAGGGAACATCAAGCCCAATTGGCATAACATAATATACAAAACATTGTTCCACCTCCTACTTTGGCGAGTAGCGACTGGGATCTTAAAAGCTAGCAAGCTTCCATCTAGACGCAATGATGGGTCTCTCCTCATCCAGAGCAAAGAAGAATGAAGAAAACCAAAATTCATGGAAACAATTAGTTCTAGCGACGGGTACACCGTCCGATCTGCAGCCTATACAACTGTGAGACGAGAAGAACTAGATGGTGCCCGGCTACCACTGTCATCCACTTGAAAGGGGATCTATGTAGGAGATCCTTGATAGAGAAGGAGAACAATGTGGAACAAAACTCAAAATCATTTGGAGAAAAAAAAAAGGTGGGGGCAGGTTTGCTGATCTTATAGAGCCTGGTGAAACCACTGAGACTATGGCCCCTAGCTGCCCTTCAGATCTGGAATTAAACCCACACCTGTGGTTTCCAGCCAAACAAAATACAGGCATATGAGTTAAACATTTACCTCAAGTAGATACACTCCTTGGAAAGAACAATCATAGGAGAAAGAAGGGCTGCTTATGCACAGGGAGACAGCTCAGGGGACAGAAGTGTATGGAGGGATGGACACTGGGAAGAGGTAACTATGGGGAGGAAGCGGGAGGGGAGCTGTTGCATCGTGGTAAACTGTGGTCAATGACATGAGACAAAGTATACTCGAACTGCTGTATGGAAAGTGAATTTGCTCCGTAAATCTTCACCCAAATCACAATTTAAAAAAAAAGAGTGAAGACAATTTTAACAGTCTTAGTACCAAGCATCAACTGAGATCTCACAGAAATTTTCTTAAACTGTTTCCTGTTATTATCATTCTTTTTTTGGTATGGCACAAAATGCAATTTATGTTGTCAAATTTTTATTCCACCATTAATTAATTTCCACCACTCATCTGTCAGTCTGTCATAGTGTGATGGCAAAATACTTTCTTAAAACATTAAAAAAGCAAATATGTCACTTTGGAGACTAAGGTACAACTAATCAAAGACATGTATTTTCTTTCTTTATTTCACAGTAGGCAATTTTAGCATGCTTGTTTCAACAATTTATAGACTGAGAAGATAAAAATTGACAAGGAATTAGAAAGAACTTTTGAACAAGTTTTATCTAATCAATTATCAACTAAAGAATATATGCTCTTTCATTCACATGAAAAATTTACAAAAACAGACTATGTCAAAGATATAAGATAAATCCCAACAAATATTAGGCACTCTAAAGCATAAAGGCCTTATTCTCTATCAAAATGCAATTAAGAATAAAAATAATTTTTAAAAACAAGGGGAAAATCAAGACATTCCCAAACAGAAGCTCTGGGAATTTGCACCCATAAAACCAGCTCTGTAAGAATTACTCAAGGGAGTACTCCAAATGGAAAGGTAAGACCATTAAATAAACACTTGTATCTATACATGAGACTAAAACAGCAACATGAGCTTATGTGTATGTGAAAGGTGGACGACGAATATGGAAGATCGTAAAAAAATTGATGCCTCTGAATTATAGTGTTATTGATGCTTCTAAATTATATTATTATTCTTCTGGACTGCCAGAACAATGAATAAATTTGCCTTGGAAGAAGTAAAACTGGTAGCAAGGATGGTGAGAGTTCATCTCACATACTTTGGATGGTATCAGGCGGGACTAGACCCAGGAGAAGGACACCATGCTTGGTAAAGTAGAGGGTCAGCAAAAAAGAGGAAGATCCTCAATGTAATGGACCAACACAGCGGCTGCAACAAACACAGCAACAATTTCAGGATAGCACAGGACCTGGCAGTGTTTCACTCCGTTGTACATAGGGTAGCTATGAATTAGAACCAACTTTATGATACATGACAACAGTAATATTTATTTATTTTCACATTGCTTATTAGTTATTTATCTTACTCACTGACACTATCTCCCCAGAAGTCTACTGCACACATTCTTTAGTTTCATGTATTACTGGTTCTTTTACCAACTCATCCCTTCCTTTTGCTTTCACATGAAATGACATTTATAAATATACATTTTGTGACAGTTTGTAACTATTCTATTACACATCATTAGGTAAGAAGTTATTGTAACGTTATGTTAAAAATAAACCCAGCTCATCTATAAGAATATCTCTTTTTCTCAGTTTGTTTTTGTTGTTATGTGCTGTCGAGTCGGACCCGAGTCATAGCAACCCCTCTTTGGGTTCCCGAGGCAGTATCACTACAGAAGTAGATCACCCCATCTTCCTTCCGAGGAGTGGCTGGTGGGTTTGAACTGCCAGCCTTCTAGTTAGCAGTCAAGTGCCTAAGGCACTATGCTACTAGAGCTCCCTTTCTCAGTTCAGCAGTGTGAAAGTAAAGTTATTACCCTCTCTTTCATCTTATTTCAGTAAATCTCGTATTTTTTATTATTTATCCTAACACTCCTTTTTTTTATCTAATGCCAACCCATACTCCTGTATTTTCATTTATTTGTACTTCTTATACAGAATGTGTTTTAATCTTTTTTCTCTTAAGTCCAAGCTTATTATAATAGATACAAACATCTGAATACCACATCATATGTTTTAATGTAATGATGCCTGTAAGCTTGTTGCTTACAAAAAACAATACTTACATAAATTATATTTCAATAAACTGTATTTAAAGAAAAAAATACTGTTGCTATTGTTATTAGTTGCCTTCTAGTCAACTTCTCTTTCATAGTTAAGGCATTGTTCATGTTTGTTATTACATGTATATAATGAATATAGGTAGGCTATATATATTATTTATTAACTTCATTTCAAAATAGTTAATTACAAGATACAGAAAGGGATGCTGAGTCTTTTAGAGTTTGAGAGCCACTGCTTCAAATGGAGCAAAGATTTCAGCAAAGAGACAGTCTCCTTTCAAAAAAACCAAGAACAGCCAGAGTGAAACTTCTAAGGAAGAAGTTTTCCACAAGAGGCAAGGATAATGTCACACTTTAGGAAGAGCAAGAATGATACCAAGATGCAGGAGAGGAGCAATAAGCACTGACAGAGGCACTCACAGAAAATGTCTAGGTAAACAGCCGGTAACACTGAAGAGGAAAGCCAGAGATATTTACTAATGACCACACAGGACTTTAAAAGTGGCTGCCTGGCTACCACTGTCAATCACTCGGAGGGGTATCCATGTAGGAGATCCTGTATAGAGTGGGAGAACAATGTGGAACAAAACTCAAAATCATAATTTAAAAAAAAAAAGTACCAGGTTTGCTGGTCTGATAGAGCCTGATGAAACCCCTTGACGCTATGGTCCCTAACTGCCCTTCAGGTCTGGAATTGAACTCACTCCTATGGTTCCCAGCCAAATAAAAGACAGGTAGATTTGTATCAGGGAGATACACTCCTTAGAGAGATCAATTATGGGAGAACAAAAGCGCAGTGTACAGCATAGGGAGACAGCCTGGGGGACAGGAGTGCATGGGAGGGAAGGATACAGGGAAGAGGTAACTACGGAGAGGAAGTGGGAAGAGAGCTGTTACACTGTGGGGAATTGCAGTCAATGACACGAGACAAAATGTGTATGAACTGCTGTATGGAAAATGAATTTGCTCTGTCAACTTTCACCCAAATCACAACAAAATTGAAAAAAAAAAAAAAAGAAGTGGCTGCCCCTACAAAGGTAAACCTGCCAGGTAGGAAGCACGATGCTTAGTTATGAAGTGGCAAATAACAGACTTACTGAGGAACAAGGAATAACTGCAGAAACTCATCCCTCCTCCATTATTTACCAAAGACATTCAGCACCAGCAAACAAATCAGCCAAGGAAATTTCAGAAAGATAACCAATTATGAACACAGTTCAAAGGTCCCTGAAATCTACCAAGCGGTAATCCCAGTAAAAAATTCAATGGGCTTTATTTCAAGACAGCTCAGTCAATCCAGCCCATGCCATGCTCTCCCAATAAATCCAAAAATCTTTACAATGAGCTTTCATATCATGTTTTGGGATTCTTTAATAACTACTTATAAAAGTACATTCATACATGATACCGGTTATTTTCATGATCAGCTTTGCTATTTTTATGGTTGAAATGGCTTTCCTTGTTTCAACATATGAGATCTATAGGAAATACATGACTTCAACTATCCTACATGTGACCACTGTCCAAAAACTAACCAGGGCCTAACTTCATGGGTACCTAGGATTGTATCTTTTATCCTTTCCATTGTATCATTTCACTCTTCACCATTTATCTAAACCCAAAACCAAACAAACTGCCATTGAGTCAATTCCAACTCACAGTGACCCCCAATGGGTTTCTCTGACAGCAAATATTTACGGAAGTAGATTACCTTGTCTTCCTTCTGTGAAGTGGCTAGTGGGTTTGAACCACCAACCTCCTGGTTAGCCGTTAAATACTTTAGGCACTGCACCATCAGAGCTCCTTCACTATTTATCTAAAATCTGAAAATCTTTTAAAGCTTGCCATCTGTAATCATTTTCAAAAAAATTCTATGGTAAGGGTATACAGCACAGACTGCTTACTTAGGTACAGCCTAAGAAATAATCACGGATTAGCTGACCTGAGGAGAATCCTATAAGAAACAATGCAAACATGCCTAAGATTGAGAGGGTATTAAAAAGACAAACCACAGAAATCTTTCAAGTTATAAAATATGAAAAAGAATATAGCTGTATAAAATAGTATTCTTTAAAAAATGAGTACATACATGTGACAAAAGATTTTAGATGAGAAGAAATAGCTAATAAAAACTGAAAGAATAACTAAGTAAACCCTCAATCACAAATAATCAAGTCAAACATAAAAAGGTGTAAGAAAATTAAGAGCTAAATCACAACCGGACAAGAACCCCTGTTAGGAGAGGGAAACAATAAAATTGTTTGCTGCCAGGTCTAAATTCACTATGAACCAAAGGGCAGCTATTTATACCATACTCCACAAAAATCAAAATGCAATAGAAAGTATATAAAAATTGGAGGTCTTGAAGAGTCAAGATGTATGTATAAAAAGCCAGTAATTAGCAAGAGATTCATAGTCTACACATCACTAAGAAAGTAAACTAAGGACTGTACATTTGAATAGTATGTGTCTAAGCGGAATCCTTAAGACTAATGCTTCTATAACTAGGAAGTAAGTGCCCTCTGCAACATAGGTGTCCTCTGGGAAATGCACCTACATATTCATTTTACATTAAGCATTAAAACATATGTGTGACACGCCCTGGAGAGAACAATCATGCAAGAAGGAAGGGCTGCTTATGCACAGGGAGACAGCTCAGGGCGCAGAAGAGTATGGAGGGATGGACACTGGGAAGAGCTAACTATGGGGAGGAAGTGGGAGGGGAGCTGTTGCATTGTAAATTTTGGTCAATGACATGAGACAAAGTACATTATGCGAACTGCTGTATGAAAAGTGAATTTACTCTGTAAATCTTCACCCAAATCAAAATAAAATTAAAAAAAAAAATTAATAAAAATAAAATAAATAAATAAAATAAATTGGGGGGGGAACATATGTGTGAAAAATGCCAAATGTGTATTACTTTTTTTTTTCTTTATTGTGCTCTGGGTGCAAATTTACAGAGCAGAATTTGTTTTACGTTCAACAGTTCATGTACATTTGATTTCACGTCCTGATTATCATCCCCAACCCTAACCCACCTCTTCTGCCCTCCCTTTCCTATGACAACCCCCACTAAATGTGTATTACTTTTAATGAACTCTGATGGCGTAGTGCCTACGGCATTTGACTTCTAACCAGAAGGCTGGTGGTTCAAACTACCAGCCACTCTTCGGAAGGAAGACTGAGCAAACTACTTCTGTAGTAATACCGCCTCAGAAACGCAAGGAAGGGTCACTACAAGTTGGATCTGACTTGATGGCAGTGAGTTTGTTTTTTTTTTTTTTTTCTTCTTTTTTAATGACAAAATATAAATCTCAAACAAAAATTTCTTGGCCATTATCGTGATGTTATTAGTTGCCAGATATATCCTAGTGGGAAAACTGTAAGAAGTCCAGCTTCTGATATAGGTTACAGAGGGCAACAAATTATTTTAGGAGTAGAGTTACACAGAAATGGAAGTATTAAAAATGTTAATTTGTTTATTTCAAATGGCACAATATTTATCAATCATGATCAATCTTCTAAAAGCCCCCAGTGCCCCTGAAGAAATACTTTAAATGGAAATACTTACTTAGGAAACCAATTTAATCCCAGGTGCTCTGTTTTAGAATATAGTATTCTTTCCACCATGTCATAAAGTGGTCTCCAAGGTAATTCCAAATCATCTCTTGAAAGAAGTTCCTTTTTCCTAATTAAAAATAAATGAATAAATAAATACGTGTTGTGTGTGTGTTACATATACATGCTACACAAAAAGGACAGTTCTGAAATTAGCCAACATATAGTTCTATGAGAAGCCTTCATGGAAAGATGTAATTTTAAATAAAAGGTTAACATATATCATTAATCCTATGATAATGTTTTCTGTGATCTTTTTATGTAACTGGAAATTTGGGACTTGGTCTTCTTACTGAAGAACACTTAGTCTTCATTCCATAAATCTCAAAAAAAAAAAAAAAAAAAAAAACACCTAGCAGAAATCATACAAAACTGACTTACTTTAACAAGTTGATCAAGAGACGGGCAAATCCCTGCATCATGCTGATTTCTAGTTTTGGAATTGATACTAGCTCATACAATAGCTTGATAAAAAGAACATGATCTTCTTTGCTAAATTTTCTCCCATAAAGACGAATATACCTATAAGACAAAAATAAATATATCTGCCTTTAAAACATGTAGGCTGCAGGCTTAACCTCAAATACTTTTGGTCAAACGTTTTATATTCATTCTCATTTTAATGTAGCAAAGAATTCATCTATACACCATGAAATCATCAAATAAATATTTTTACAACAAAAGTAATGAAATATATAATGAAAGTAAGTTCTCATCAACATTTATTAACCATTTATTATTGTATACTCTTAACTGGCCTTTGGTCATGAGTGCTCCATTCCTTTATTAAGAAAATGCTCACCCAAATAAATGATCTACTCCAACGATTTTGAAACAGCTTATCACAATGTAATTAAAAGCAAACAGAATAAGAGAGCAGAGATATAAAAGCTTATTGCATTAGTTACAAAGACTTAAGAATACATATAGCTTACTTAGAATCCCAAGAGTTAATTATTTATAATAAAATTAAGTTACTTCCAAAAAAGAACATTTTATCTTCAATTATACATTTTCAATTTTTGTTTAAAATTAGAGAAAAAGTATTCAAAGTATCAATTAAAACAAATTTAAGTAAAAGATATCCCAAAAAGAATGTAATTAGCATATTTAAGGATTCAGACTTACAACTTACAAATGTTATTTAGAATAAGTATTGGACATTTAAATTCAAACTCTTCTTAGAATCATTTTATATACAAATACATAAATTAACAGAAAAAGAGAGCATTAATATTACTTAGATGATCTTTAGCAATCTCTCCTCCCCGAAGAGCTGAGATTAAATTAAATTCCTGCTTATCTTCTAAAGTTAGGGCATTTAACTCCTTTTTTTATTTTCTAGAACATCCTCAAAATTCCTGGTCTACTGAGAGTACTTTTTTATTTTTACAAGTTGTTCTGTATTCAGTTCTTCTATGTCCTTTGGAGGTATTTAGGCAATAGGAAGCAAAGATGAATGACTTCACCTTACTTACTACTGAGGCCAGACAGCAGTGAGATGTGAGGAAGAAGGCAGTGCAAAGAGACCCGAGATTGCTTTGACTCTTCCAGAAATTACTCTGAAACTTTCTTAACCATTCTGAACCGGTAAAACAAATGGTAAAGCTGAGTCGGGGCCGACTCGACGGCATATAACAACAACAACAACAGTAGAAGGAGCTGAATGAAAACAGTGAATAAGGCAACACACTGAGCTGTGGACTTTTGGCTATCTTGAGGGCGCAGCCAATTTGAATATTTTGCACGTGTTGCAGCCATTTTTATTAAGACTAAAAACTCACTGCCTTCGAGTCAGATCTGACTCACAGTGACCCCTCCCTTGGGTTTCTGAGGTGGTATCACTACAGAAGTAGATTGCCCAACATTCCTTCTGAGGAGTGGCTGGTGGGTTTGGACCGCCAGCCTCCTGGTTAGCAGTCAAGTGCCTTAGGCACTATGCCACAAGAGCTCAGCAGCATTTGGATACTAGTGACCTAAGAATAGGCTCTGCTTGCCAAGAACAGCATAGGTAACCACACTGGAGGCTGATGACTGGAAAGGTGCAATATTCTCCTTGTAACTCTTATACCCCAACACCCTCTTGGTGAACGGAGGTGTGGCCATTCCCCACCTCCTTCTACCTTCTGGACTGGCAGGAATTCTATCTCAGTTTCTGTGTGCTGATGGAGCCTGGGTGCCCTGCCCCATCCTCCCAGTTTTGTTTCTAAATTATCCTTTTTTCCTTCCTTTTCATTATTATTTTTCTTTCTTTCTTTTTCCCTCCTAGGTTCTAGTTTTAGTCCCCCTCCCCTCTTCCCTTTTCCTGGTTTCCATCCTTTTTGTTTATTTTTGTTCTTCCCTTCCCATGTTTTTCTTTTTGCAGTTTTTTCATGTTTTCTTTATTATTCTTTTACTCTTGCTCTTTTATTCTTCCCTCCCCTGATATTGTGGGAGTTCTTTTTCCTTTTTCTACTTATATTTCTTTTGTCTTTTTAAAGTATTTCTTTAAATATTTCTTTTTTTTTTTTCCTGTTTGTTGATGTAGTTAGTGTTTTTTGTCCTCTTATTTTTATTTATGTTTTTATTTTATCTAACTGAGTGGGAGACAGCAACCATGCCCATACGACCCAATCATACCTGCATCTCCTCCTACTGAGTGAGGGCCACCGCTAGCTTCTGCATCAACTGGCCAATGACAGATGATAGCCAATACCACCCCGACTCACCTTTAAGTGCTCTTCACCCACAGGTAACAGAGACCTGTGCACACACTCACATTCTCTATTACACCCACACCAAGACACAATTAGTGAATGCCTAAGTGCCGCCAACTAGACAATAGAGGAGCACAGTACCTTGTTTACACATATATATCAAAACAAAACAAAGAAAAAAATAATATCTTATTGGATACATTGCAGAACAAGTCTACTGAGTTCATAATGATACTAAAAAACACAAAGTCAAAACAAAACAAAATTCAAACATCACCTTTCTGAAGGATGCCAGAATACCAGGTCATTTTAAGAGAGAAAAACAATCAAGTGTTTATCCTGACACTCCTATAAGAACTGTATCTTAGGATAAACACCCATGATGAAAGTTCCTACATAAAAACTGCAGCTAATAAACTAAGAATGAAAGGTTTACAATTTTGCAACCTCTGCTGGATACAGGAAGTTATTATTAATAGAGACCAGCCCCCAAAGAAAGATAGCATGTTTGGTAGAGGGTCAGCAAAAAAGAGGAAAATCTTTAGTGGGATGGATTGGCTGCCAACAATGGGCTCAAATAACAAAGACTATGGGGATGGCACAGGACTGGGCAGTATTTCCTTCTATTGTACCACAGGGTCACTATCTACTGGAAGCAACTTGATGGCATCTACCAACCACCACCACCTACCAACCACCACCATCACCAGTATCCCAAAAAACGAGAACTAGATATTATATACCTCCTGGTAGAAATATACAATACCACCTATTATGTAGTCCTGCCAAAAAAAAAAAATTGGAAGTGAAACTTTATGTGCTGAGTAACACAGCAACAAATCTATAAAGTGAAAAACAACAACAAAAAATACTACAAGAAAAGAAGTAGAGTAGCGACTGGGATCTTCAAAGCTCACAAGCAGCCATCTAAAAGCAAAGATGGGTCTCTCCTCATTCAGAGCAAAGAAGAATGAAGGAACCCAAAAATGCATGGAAACCTTTAGTCTAAAGGACTGGTACACTATGTGATCCTCATCCTATATGACTATGAGACCAGAAGAACTAGATGGTGCCCAGCTACCACTGTCAACCACTCAGAGGGGCGTCTATGTAGGACATTCTACATACAGTAGGAGAACAATGCAAGTCAAAACTCTAAATCGTAAGAAACACCGGAGCAGTTTGCTGGTTTGATAGAGACCGGTTGGACCCGAGACCTCCCTAGCTGCTCTTCTGGAATTGAACCCACTCCTGTGGCTTCCAGCCTAACAAAAGACAGGCATATGAGCTGAACATTTACATTAGGTACATACACTCCTTGGAGAGATCAATCATAGGAGAATAGAAGGGCTCTGTATGCATAGGTAGACAGCTCAGGGGGCAGGAGTGCATGGGAGGGAAGGACACAGGGAAGAGGTAACTATGGGGAGGACATGGAAAGAGGTGTTGCACTGTGGGAAACTGCAGTCAATGTCATGAGACAGAGTGTATATGAACTGCTGTATGGAAAATGAATGTGCTCTGTAAGCTTTCAGCCAAATAACAAGCATTACAGCAAGAGAAACTGCTATGACCAATGGATTCCCTAAACAACCCAAAACATTAATTTTAGTCTGTAACTTCAACTCTCCCCACCAAAATGCACTCATTAGTGTAACAGTATCAGTTCCAGTCTTTTCCTTCTCTTCCTAAGATGTTGTCAAATAGGAAACAAAAAAAAGGGAAACAATGAAAAGGCAAAATTAAGCAAAGAAAACTGAAGGTTCAGGAATAAATTACTTTTGATTGCATTCCAAGACTAAGTCCCTTGTCATTATGATATTAGAAACACAGATAAACCTTCACTGCTGGAAAGTGAAAAAAAATAACAAAATTGAATGGATTTCTCATAAACTATCTTTCTTTCTTTTTATTCAATTACCTGTCCATTCAAAAAGCATTCAAAGAGCAAGTGATATGTATAGGACATACACTAATTTGTGAGGCACAAGAATATATGACTCAAATACTCCCCATGGGCAAGGAACTCAAAATCAGTTGTAAGAAGACAGGCACGTGGAAAACCAATATAAAGAAATGGGATAAATGGAAAAGGGCAGAGTAAGAAGACAAGCTACACAGATCCTCTGAAACAAAGAAACAAGAAAATAATAGACACAGATACAGAAGATAATCCTGGATCCCAATTCCTCTTGAAGGGAAGGATAAAGAAGTGGAATGAATACCAACTAGTAAAAGAACTCTAGTGGCGTAGTACTTAAGGCATTTGCCTGTTAACCAGAACACTGGCATTTCAAACCCACAGCCACTCCTCAGAAGACTGGGCAATCTACTTCCATAAAGATTTACCACCTCAGAAACCCAAAGGGGGTCAACCATAAGTCAGAATCAAATTGATGACAGTGAGTTTGTGTTTGTTTGTTTTAGAACAACCTGAACAAAAACATAGAGCAAGGAAACAAACGGAGCTGTGGACTGCTGGCTGTCCCATGGCCATTTTGAATATTTGCAAGTGGCATTCCAATTCAGGCAGCAATTTAAGAATCAGCTCAGCTTGCAGAAGTCTACATGGGCAACCACACGGGTGGTTGAGAACTAGAGAAGTGCAATATTACACTTTTCCCTTTGTACCCACACTCTCAGTGAAAGGAGGTATAGTCACCCCCCACCCTCACTTACTTTCTGAACCAACAGCAATTCCATCCTGGTCTAGGCACCCTGCAATCAGCTGCCTTCTGGGCAGGCAGGAACTGGTCCAAGGACTAGGTGCTCTGTTCCCAGCCACCTCTGCCATCAGAAGGACCTTCTTCTGAGACCAGGTGCCTGCACCCAGCTGGCATTTGGGATGGCAGGAACTTTTTTTCTGCAAATGGGACCCTGTTCCTAGTTACCTTCTGAGACAGTAGGAATTTTGCCTGGGACTAAACCCTGCCCACAGCTGCTTTTTCAGACAGATGGAACTCCCTCTAGAACCAGATGCCATGCTCCCAATCACATTTTAGACCTGAAGGAACTTTATTTGGATCCAAGAATGCTGCCCCAAGATACCTTCTGGACCAGCAGGAACTCATGTGAGATGAGGCGCTCTGCCCCCAGTTGCCTTCTAGGTAGTTAGGAACTAGTTCTGAGATCAGCCACTCTACATCCCCAGTAGCATTTGGAGCTGGCAATAACTTTTGCTGGGACCAGTAACTTTTGCTGGGACCAGGTGCCCTTTGGCACCAAGCCCCAATTTAGGACAGCAGGAAATTTTTCTGGGAGTAGAGGCCCTGTGTCCAGCTGCCTTTTGAACAGGAGGAATTTTTCCTGAGATCAGATGTCCTGTCCCCAGCTGCCTTACTACCACTGTTGTTTGGGCCAGTAGGAACTTTTTCTGGTCTAAGTGCCCTGCTCCTAGATATCTTCTTGGTCACTAGGAACTTATCTGAGATCAGGCACCCTGCCCCAAGTTCCTGTCTAAGTAGGCAAGAGCTCGTACCAGGACCCAGTGCCATGCTTCCCATTGCCTCCACGGCCAGCAGAACACAGCCCCAGTGCCCTGTTCCTACAGTTTTATTTTTCTTTGTTTGCTTTTAAAGTACTATTTTTCCTCCTCCTATTTTTTTATCTCTCCTTCCCTGGTTCTTGTTTTTTTCCCCGACCCCTTTCCTGGTTCCCTTTTTTCTTTCTTTTCTCCTTTTTCCATTTTTCTCATTTTTTTCTTCATTACTCTTTTTCTCTTGCTCTTTTCTTACTTCCCCACTGTAGACATTACTTTTTACTTTTCTCCTTTTTATCTTTGCCCTTCATCCTTCTGTTTTTCTTTTTCACGTATTGCTGTTTAAAAATTTTTTTTTGCGGCTGTTTGTTTATGTGGTTTGTATTTACCTTTCTTGTGTGTGTGTGTGTGTGTGTGTTCAGTTTTTTGGTCCAACCGAGTGGGAGACAGCAACCATGCCCATACAACCCAACTACACCCATACCACCTTCAGTCCCACCCACCGAGAAAGGGCTACTACCTACTTCTGCACCAAATGATCCAAGATAGATGGTGGCCAATACCAGACCAACCTGCCCTCAACTACTCGATATGAATGTTGTTGTTGTTGTTATGTGCTGTCGAGTCAAACCCGACTCATAGCGACCCCTCCTTGGGTTTCCGAGGCAGTATCACTATGGAAGTAGGACTGCCCAACCTTCCTTCCGAGGAGTGGCTGTTGGGTTTGAACCGCCAGCCATCTGGTTACCAGGGAAGTGTCTTAGCCACTATGCTACCAGAGCTCCCTACTCTATATGAATAGCTAACAGAAATCTGTGCTATATTTACCTTCTATCACATCCACCAGGAGACAGGTGGTGAATGCCTAAGTGCTGCCAAACTAGCAAACAAACCAGCACACCAGACCTGACCACTTGGATATATCAAAACAAAACAAAGCAAAAAAAAAAAAAAAAAAAAATCCTGGGTGAATCACACCAACATACAATTACCAATTAAACATAAATACAACATTACACTGTCTCAGAGACAACTGACCATCCCAGTTCACACAAAGAAGCAAGATAAAGTGGTATAACCAAGGGACCAGGATACAGACCCAGACAACCCCCTGAGGAAGCAGCAGCATTGGAATTATCTATTAAAAACTCAAAACAATTACATTTAGGTACTTTCAATACATTAAGAGACAGATCAAGGAAACACTGACAAAATTTAGAAAAACACAGCCAACTCCAAGAACAATTTATGAAAACAATACAAGAACAAAGTGACAAAATAAATGAAAAATTAGAAACCATACAACAATAGCAAACAAAAATCCAGAAGATTAATACTAAGATTTCAGAAACAGGTAACATATTAAAAGGGCAAAGCAGTAGAATCAAATCAATGGAAGAAAGAATTACTAAGACTGAAGATAAATCTCTCAATACCACTTTGTTATGGATCAATCAGGAAAAAATAAGAACAAAATGAAGAAAGCCTAAGATTTAAGTGGGATAACTCTCAAGAGAAAAACTTACATGTGATTGGAATTTGAGAACAGAAAGAGACAAACAAAACCAAAGGGAATACTGTCAAACATTTATTGGAAGAGAATTTCCCTAGTTTGATGAATGATGAGAGGTTATCTACTCAAGAATTTCAATGAAACCCCAAACAGGATAGACTCCCAAAGAAAATTAAAAAGACATATCATAATCAAACTTACAAAAACCAAAGACAAAGAAATCATTCTGAAAGCAGTATGGGGAAACGGAAAATCAATCAGTAAGACTAAGCTCTGATTCTTGGCAGAAACCATGCAGAAGAGGCAATAGGATGACATACCTTTAAAGAAAAAAAATGCCAAGCAAGAATTATACCCAGCAAAAGTGTCCCTCAAATATGTTGGCAAAATTAGAACAAACAGATAACCAGAAATTAAGGGAATTTGTTAAAACCAGACCAACCTTACAAAAGATGCTAGAGGGAGTACTTCAGACAGAGAACAATAGCAGAGAACAACCGATGATTAACACATATGATGACGTAACCCAGAAACCAACCAAGATATAGAAGTATCCAAAACAAAATAAGCTTACAAGTCTATAAACCAGGAATCAGATATATCAATTGATAAATGAGGACAACTATAAACCAAAAGGGAGCTCTGGTAGCATAGTGGCTAAGGCACTTGACTGCTAACCAGAAGGCTGGCGGTTCAAACCCACCAGCCACTCCTCAGAAGGAAGATGGGGCAATCTACTTCCATAGTGATACTGCCTCGGAAACCCAAGGAGGGGTCGCTATGAGTCGGGTCCGACTCGGTGGCACACAACAACATAAACCAAAAAGAGGGAATATATAGTGTAGGTACAGAGCTTCAAAATGGAGAGGAAGTCAAGACGACTGCAAGATAGAACAGACTATTCTAAACTTTGAAAGAAAATAACAAATCACGGGGTAACCTCAAAAAAACTTAATAGACCTTCTCATCAAAAGAAAAATAGAGGCACAAATATTTAGCAAACACTAAACAATAGGAACAAAGGAAATTATTTTAAAAATTCATAAACAAAATGAGCTGAGCACAAAAATTATATGGAACAGGAACACTAAAAACTAAATAACAAAATGACAGCACCAAATTGATGCTTGTCAATAAATACACTGAAGTAAATGGATTAAATGTACCAATCAACAGAAAGTTGCAGGCTGGATTAAAAAAAAAAAAATGATTCATCAATAACCTGTCTAGAAGAGACTCATCTTAAGACTTCTTGAGCATCCAGGAGTGAGTAGCTGGACCTCTGGGCTTGGGACCATGGTTACAGGGGACATCAAGCTCAAATGGCCTAAATACTACACAAAAACATTGTTCCACATCCTACTTTGGTGAGTAGCGACTGGGATCTCAAAAGCTTGCTAGTGGCCATCTAGATGCAATGATGGGTCTATCCTTGTCTAGAGCAAAGAATGAAGAAAACCAAAGATGCATGGAAACAATTAGTCCAAGGGACTGGTACACCATGTATCCTTAGCCTATATGACCAAGAGACCAGAAGAACTAGAAGGTGCCCAGTTACCAATGTCAACCACTTGGAGGGGGATCTGTGTAGGAGATCTTGGATAGAGATCTATCTTGGATAGAGACATTGTGGGAGAACAATGTGCAACAAAACTCAAAATCATAAAAAAAGACCGTTTACTGCTCTGTTAGAGCCTTCATCAAAATCCTAGCCAACAGATTCCAATAACATATCCAAAAAATAATATATCATCACCAAGTGGGATTCATACCAACCACGCAAGGATGGTTCAACATTAGAAAAAACAATCAGTGTAATCCATCACATAAGTAGTATAAAAGAAAAAAGACCACATTATCCTATCAATCACACAGAAAATGCATTTGATAAAATCTAACACCCATTCCTGATAGAAACACTCAGCAAAACAGAAAAAAAAAAATCTCAACGTAATAAAGAGCATATATGCAAAACCAAGAGCTAACATTATTCTCAAAAGGAGAGAGACTCAAAGCTTATCACTTGCAAATGGGAACCAGACAAGGATGCCCTCTATCACCACTTTTAATCAACACTGCATTGAAGTCATAGCCAGGGAAATAAGGCAAGAAAGGGAAATAAAAGGCACAGAAATTGGTAAGGAAGAAGGAAAACTATCTCTGGTTGCAGATGATATGATCCTATACACAGAAAATCCCAACGACTCAGCAAGAAAACCATCAGAACGAACTGAAAGATTCAGCATAGTGGCAGGATACAAACTCAACATACAAAAATCAGTTAGATTCCTCTGTACCAACAAAGAGATTTCTGAAAAGGAAATAAGGAGAAAAATAAACACATGTATACATAAAAAACTGCTGCCGTCAAGTCGGATCCGACTCAGTGTGACCCCTCCTTGAGTTTCCGAGGCAGTATTACCACAGAAGTAGATCGCCCAACCTTCCTTCCAAGGAGTTCAAACCCACCAGCCTTCTAGTTAGCAGTCAAATGCCTTAGGCACTACACTACCAGAGCTCTCCCTCCCCCCCATATATGAAATCTACAATAGGTACCAAAAAGAAAAAATACTTGAGAGTAAAACTTACCTTGGACACAAAAGATCTATACAAATAAAACTACAAAACACTACAAGTAACTTTAAGAAAACTAAATAAAATGGAAGAACATACATGCTCATGGATAGGAAGACTGAACACTGAAAATGTCAATACAAAGCAATCTACACATTTTATGCAATCCTGATCCAGATCCCATTAACATTCTTTGGGGACATGGAAAAAACAATCACTAATTTTATACAGGGAGGAAGAGACCTCAGATAAGCAAAGCACTATTAAAGAACAACAAAGTAGGAGGTCTCACACTACTCTCACAACCTACTATACAGCCACAATGGTCAAAACAGCCTGGTATTGATATACTGATGGACACATACACAAGTGGAACAGAACTGAGAACCCAGAAATAGATCCATCTACCTATGGACACCTAATCTTTGACAAAGGGTTGAAATCTATTAAATGGGGAAGAGATAATCTCTTTAACAAATAGTGCTGGCAAAATTGGATATCCATTTGCAGAAAAATGAAACAAGATCCATACCTCACACCATAATCAAAAACCAACTCAACATAGATCAAAGAATTAAATGTAAAATAAAAAAGCATAAAGTTCGTTAAGGAGCTCTGGTAGCATAGTGGCTAAAGCACTTGACTGCTAACCAGAAGGCTGGCGGTTCAAACCCACCAGCCACTCCTCGGAAGGAAG
>NW_006922011.1:684728-686225 GCF_000298275.1 Orycteropus afer afer | reverse complement strand
ACGGCACATAACAACATCATCATTACAGAAGTAGATGGTTCAATTTTCCTTCTGAGGAGTGGTTGGTGGGTTTGAACCGTCAGTCTTCTGGTTAGTAGTCAAATGCCTTAGGTACTATGCCACCAGAAGTCCTGGAAAATGGTATAGTGCTTCCTTAAAAAGTTGGAAATAGAAATACCATTTGTACCAGCAACTCCACTACTAGGTATATATCCTACAGAAGTGAGAATCAGGACACGAATAATACACACACACCCATGTTCACTGCAGCAGTATTCACGATAGCAAAGAGATGGAAACAACCTAAATGCCCATCAACAGAGGAATGGATAACCAAACTGTGATACATACACACGCAATGGAATGAATATTATGCAACACTAAAGAATAACGAAGAATCCGCAAAACACCTCATAGCATAGATGAGTTTGGAGAACATTATGCTGAGTGAAATGAGTCAATCACAAAAGGTCAGATATTATGTGAGTCCATTAATGTAAAAAGTCAAGGAAAGTTTTACAAATGGAAGGAAACCTTCTTTGTTGGTTACTAGGGATGGGAGGGCAGGGTACAGAAAACTGCCAGACAGGCTAGAGACAAGTATTGATTTGAATGAAGAGAACAGCAATATACCAAAAGCAACACATTAAGCAGAACACATTAAGCAAAATGAGAACATAGAGAGGTACACAAGACGTATAGACAACTAAGGTATAAACACTTTTACATAAACAATATTGCATTATCAGTAATAATAAACATTAATCTACAGGTGGATACACAGGTAGGCAGTCTAAATGATCAGATCTGGGTAGGCAAAAGGGAATATACCCATGACCATATATAAATTTGGTAGCCGATGTTTCTATATATGCATTTGTATGTGCTATAAGAACATACATATACATATACACATATATATATACACACACACATATACATATACATATATATATATATATACACACACACACACACACATACATTAAAGCTAATGGGGGCAAAGTTATGATAACTTCTTAGTCATAGTCACGCACCTTGAGGGATTGAGCCACTGGGTCAGCAGGCTTGGGACCATGGTCACGGAGGACATCAAGCTCAACTGGCATAACATACACACAAAAACACTGTCATACCTCCTACTTTGTTAAGTAGTCACTAGGGTCTTAAAACCTTGCAAGAGGCCTTCTAAGATGCAACAATTGGTCCCTCCTTTTCCGGAGCAAAGAAAAGAATGAAGAAAATCAAAGATGCACAGAAACAACTAGTCAAAGGATTAGTGGACCATGGGAACCTTAGCCTACATGACCCTGGAACCAGAAGAACTAGATGCTGCCTGGCTACCATTGTAACTACTCAGAAAGGGATCAGTGTAGGAAATCCTGGATAGAGTGGAAGAAAAATGTGGAATAAAGCTCAAAATCATTAAACAAAAAGACCACCCTTAATTAGAAATACCATTTGACCCAGCCATCCCACTACTAGGTATATACCCTA
>NW_006922011.1:681535-683463 GCF_000298275.1 Orycteropus afer afer | reverse complement strand
GAGGAAGTGGGAGGGGAGCTGTTGTATTGTAAATTTTGGTCAATGACATGAGACAAAGTATATGTGAACTGCTGTATGAAAAGTGAATTTGCTCTGTAAATCTTCACCCAAATCAAAATAAAATTAAAAAAAAAAAAGACCAGCCTTACTGGTCTGATAAAGCCTGGTGAAACCCCCAAGAATACAGACCTGAGTCACCCTTCAGGCCTGGAATGAACTCACTCTTATGGATTCCAGCCAAACAAAAGACAAGCGTATAGGGTGAACATTTATACCTGATAGGTACGCTCCTGAGATCAACCATGGCAGTTCAGAGGGGCAGTATTTCCACAGGAAGATAATAATTCAAAGGGCAGGAATGAATAGGAAAGAAGGACACAGGGAAAAGGTAGGTAACCACAGGGAGAAAGTGGGAAGAAAGCTGTTACATTAAGAGGATTGTAATCAATGTCATGAAACAAAATGTGTATGAACTCGAGTGGAAAATGAATTTGCTCTGTAAACTTCCACTCAAATCATAATTAAAATTTAAAAGGGGAGATGGGATAAAGTTAGTACTGTGAGAGTTTTTATTAAAGTTTCATCATAAATCAATAAACAACTTCGAAAGATTAGAAAGTTGTCATCACCTAACTTGCACTTTCAATAGGCAAACTAACATCAAGATAAATTTGACCATTTGTGGGTGCAGAAACAAGAGGCAAGGACATTTGTGGCAGGGACACACAACCAACAAAGTTTTCCTCATTCTCTCATTTCCCCTATAAAGAAGGCAAGCTAAGGAGCAAAAAAGGGAAGAAATTATTACACACACACACACACACACACAGAGTAAAGGATATTAATTCAAAGTGATTGCTGATATGAAACAATTGCAAGTTAGGTGTATCTAAAGTTAAGAAAGTCTTGCTTTCACACCAGGGTGTTTTATAATTGCTAGTGGTATTATAAGCAACTCTGGATGGTTTACCAAGTTCAACTTGGTAGCTAAGCAAGCAGGAACAGCATCGTTCCATAATTTGTCACTCATGCACTGCTCTATGTCGATGCCTTGAATAGATCATTTAATCTTCTGTGTATTTGCAAAAACTTGAGTTTCCTCACAAGGCTATGGGGGATAGATAAATGATTAATTTACAGATATTTTGATTTAATTGTTTCAGGGTATGGCCCAGCTAGCAGTTATTTTTTATGTTCTCCAGATATCTCACCAGGTTTGAGAACCATGGGATGATAGCAGACTAACTGGCACACAATACGTGCTATCTCCATCCTCTCTACTCCTTAATAGCCTGAACCAAACTTGAGGGTTTCTTTTTTTTTCACATTCTATTTCATACTACAGTTATGCATGTATATAGTATCTTATTTCTTTAGATGACTTAAAGATACTTGATGGCAGGGACCATGCCTCCGTACCTGTTTGACCTTCATATGTAACCAGAAATGAAAGATGGTAGACATTCTGAAATACATTTGTTTGCATGACTGAATGTACAATCTTGAGGAATATATTGGCTTATGTAATTATAAAGCACTCGCCAGGCTAATCCATTTTAAAAAAGAAAGAAAAACCTCAAACTAACAATAAATATTTGGACAAATTAAGCAAACTTGCTCTAAAACATAGAGTAGGTTTCCAATGCACACTAAAAAACAGGTCTTGACTGCTAACCAGAAGGCTGGCAGTTCAAACTCACCAGCCCACTCCTCAGAAGGAAGGTTGGGCAATCTACTTCCACAGTGATACCGCCTCGGAAACCCAAGGAGGGGTCGCTATGAGTTGGGTTGGACTCGACAGCACATAACAACAAACAACAACATCATCTTTATCTAGTATTTCTGATGTTGTTGTTGTTGTTATGTGCCGTCGAGTCAGACCTGACTCATAGCGACCCCTCCTTGGGTTTCCGAGGCAGTATCACTAC
>NW_006922011.1:662657-681435 GCF_000298275.1 Orycteropus afer afer | reverse complement strand
TGGGTTTCCGAGGCAGTATCACTACGGAAGTAGGATTGCCCAACCTTCCTTCCGAGGAGTGGCTAGTGGGTTTGAACCACCAGCCGTCTGGTTAGCAGTCAAGTGCCTTAGCCACTATGCTACCAGAGCTGGAGGGCTCTAAATAGACAAGGAAATCTCAGGCATAAACTTCTCTTTATTCTCATCCACCAGTCTAGACACAACACTCACCAGAATTTCAGCATATTATAGTTCAGAACTAAGGAGTTCTGGTAGCACAGTGCCTAAGGATCTGACTGCTAACCAGAAGGTTGGTGGCTTAAACCCATCAGCCAAACCACAGAAGCAAGAGTGGCCAATCTACTTTGGTAAAGATTTACCACCTCAGAAACCCAATGGGGGTCACTATGACCTGGAATCGTCTCGATATCAGTGGCTTTGGTTTTTTGGTTTATAGTTCAGAATTAAACTCTTGATGACATTAATAATACTGACACCACAATTTCTGAAGTAATAAAGTCATTCACTATTAACACCCAATAATGATGCCTCTATTCTTTATCCAGTTGTTTCTCTCGAGGCCTGTAAAAAGCGTAATCATTTCTTGAAACATTTTACTGAATGCCAGTTAAGAAAGAGCCAGACATGATAACAGACAATGGAAACTTAAAAAATAAGTAATAAATGGCCCTGGAATATAGTCTAGAGAGGAAGATGGATAACTGATTATATTAATATGACACTGCCAAAGGGGCAAGGAGGTTGCATCTTCTGACCTCCTCTAACCCCACAAGAGGAAGACAGAATCACCATCAGTAGTCCAAGGCCTATTCCTGCAAGGCCAGACATGCTGCCTCCCTCCAGCCCTTTCATCAACCCTGACACCAACCGTTCCTCCCACCGCACCTACCACCTCTCATTCGCTGCAGTGGCCATACAGAACTCACAGATTATAGGGTTTATTAGGAAACCAAGACTACAATTTAGGTTCAGAAATGCACTCAGTCTCTTGCAGCCGGCTGTCTCACTCAGTAGCCGGCAGTCTCAGTAGCACATCGCTCTTTCAATAGTGTGTTTCTCTCATGTCTCTCTTATTGCTCAGGTCTCTCAGGTGTATGTTTCCTCTCAGCAACACATCCTTTTTAGCCAGCCATCAGAGAGATTCCTTCTATCTCTAGAAAGGCTCCCTTTGAGCCCAGCAGAGTGACTGCTAACCAATCCCAACATCAGAATTCTACACATCTGAGAGAGTGAACTTCCCAGAAGATCGCTTCCTGCTGGTTCAACAGAAATACACCAGGTGGATAACTTTAGCAATCAGGAGCTACTCAGTTGCTCACGGCACATTTCACCATGGAGTTTGTTGTTGTTATGTGCCATTGAGTCAGACCTGACTCATAGTGACCCCTCCTTGGGTTTCCGAGGCAGTATCACTACAGAAATAGACTGCCCAACAACCTTCCTTCTGAGGAGTGGCTGGTGGGTTTGAACTGCCAGCCTTCTGGTTAGCAGTCAAGTGCCTTAAGCGCTATGCTACCAGAGTTCCCACTATGGAGTTTACAAGGAGTTATGGCTAGAAAAGCCACACCGTGTAATTTACTACACCACAGATGTTCTAAATTCATATTTAACAGTTGTATGGTGGTGTAGTGCCTAAGGCATTTGACTGCTAACTATAAGTCTGGTGGTTCAAACACACCAGCCACTCCACGGAAGGAAGGTTGGCAATATACTTCCGTAGTGATACTGCCTTAAAAACCCAAGGAGGGGTTGCCATGAGTCTGATCTGACTTGATGGTAGTGAATTTGGCATTTTTTTTGGATGGTCAATTTAAGGAGCCCTAGTGGCACAATGGTTAAAGCACTTGGCCACTAACCAAATGGTCAATGTTTTGAATCTAGCAGCTGCTCTGCAGAACAAAGATGTAGTAATCTGCTCCCATAAAGAGTATAACTCTATGAGAGTTCTACTCTGTCCCATAAGGTCGCTATGAGTTGGAACCAATTTGATAGCAGTCAGTGAGAAATTTACCAATTTTTATCTCTGTTCCTTCATTTTAAATGGCTTCTCCAGGATTTCTCCTTACCTATCCAAATACTACCACAAGGCTCAGCTGCAGTTTTCCTTCTCCTGGGTAGAATTTCCAGGGTTTTAAACCAGGGGGCTTTCCCTTCTCTGGACACAGACTATAGCATACTGGTTAAGAGCAACAGCTCTTTGCCACTTAGGCAAAGCAGCTGTTAAATAACCTCATTAAGCCTGGTTTCTTCAATAGTTAACATTGGGATAATAAATGAACCTACATGTCACAAGGTTGTTTGTGAGAATTTGAGTGAAATAATGAATGGAGATCAGTTAGCGCAGTGCTGGAACATCCCAAACCCTCAACATATGATAGGATCTGTGTTGATCTTTTAATAATCTATTGATAATCTCTTTTAAGATCCCTCAGGTTGAACCTACAGATTGGGAAAAAATATTTGGCAATGACATATCTGACAAGGGACTCACCTCTAGACTTTATTGAAAACTCCAACACCTCTATAACAAAAAGACAAACAATCCAATTTAAAAAATGGGCAGAAGACATGCATAGACACTTCACCAAGGAGGATATTCAGGCGGCCAACAAACATATGAAGAAATCCTCACAATCATTAGCCATTAGAGAGATGCAAATTAAAACAATGAGATATCATCTTGCCCCAGCACTAGCAGCAAAGTTCATCAAGACAGAAAATAGCAAATGCTGGCAAGGATGCGGAGAGATTGGGTCTCTCATACACTGCTGCAAGGACAGTGAAATGGTATAACCACTGTGGAAAGCAGTATGGCTACTCCTTAAAAAGCCAGAAATAGAAATACCATTTAACCCAGCAATTCCATTACTAGGTATATATCCTAAAGAAGTGAGAGCCATGACAAGAACAGACATATGCACACCCAGGTTCATCACAGCACTATTTATAATAGCAAAAAGGTGGAAACAACCTAGGTGTCCATCAAAGGAGGAATGGATAACCAAACTATGGTACATACACACAATGGAATATTATGCAACACTAAAGAATAACAGAGAATCTGCAAAATATCACATAACATGGATGAACTTGGAGGACATTATGCTGAGTCAAATAACTCAATCATAGAAGGATAAATATTGTATTAGCCCGTTATTATAAAAGTCAAGAACGGTTTATATATGGAAGAAAATTTTCTTTGTTAGTTACCAGGGGTGGGAGGAGAGGGGAGGAACACTATTAGATAGGTAGAAATAAGTATTGATTTGGATGAAGAGAAGGGCAATGTACCAAATGTGAGTGATCAATATGGTGGCACTGAGGAAGAGGAAGACAAAGAGAGGTACATGGGAAGTACAGACAACAAAGATGAACTCTTTTGCACATACAGTACAGTGTTGTCAGTGAAAGCAAACACAGGTATAGAGGTAGACAGATGGTTGGACAGGCTGAACTATTAGGTATGTCTATGCAGCACGGATGTACCCAAGACCATGTATAGGGTTGGCAGACAATGGTTCTACAAATGTATTTGTATGTTCTGTAAGAATTCCCAGGTATATAGTAGAACTGACAAGGGACAAGGCTGTAGTCACTTCCTGGTCATAACCAGCTACCCAGAGGGAGCAAGTAGTTGAACCTGTGGGCTCAGGACCATAGTCACAGGGGTCACCTCCTACTTTGGCAAGTAGCGACTGGAATCTTAAAAGCTTGCAAGCAGCCATCTAGATGCAACAATGGGTCTCTCCTCATCCAGAGCAAAGAAGAGTGAAGAAAATCAAGGATTCGTGGAAATAATTAGTCCTCATGACTGGTACACCATGTGATCCTCAGCTTATAGGACTATGAGACCAGAAGAACTAGATGGTGCCCAGGTACCACTGTCAATGACTCAGAGGGGGGATCTATGGAGGAGATCCTGGAAAGAGAGGGAGAACAATGTGGAACAAAACTCAAAATCATTTGGGGGAAAAAAAGGGGGGGAACAGGTTTGCTGGTCTGATAAAGCCTGGTGGAACCCCTGAGACTATGGCCCCTAGCTGCCCTTCAGGTCTGAAATTGAACCCACACCTGTAGCTTCTAGCCAAACAAAAGACAGGCATATGAATTGAACATTTACCTGAGGTAGGTAACACTCCTTGGAGAGAAAAATCATGGGAGAAGGAAGGGCTGTGTATGCACAGGGAGATAGCTGAGGGGGCAGGAATGCATGGAGAGATGGACACAGGGAAGAAGTAACTATCGGGAGGAGGTGGGAGGGAAGCTGTCGTGTTGGGGTAAATTGTAGTCAATGTCATGAGACAAGGTGTGTGAACTGCTGTATGGAAAGTGAATTTGCTCTGTAAACTTTCACCCAAATCACAACAATAAAAAAAAAATATCCCTCGGGTTACTGATTTATTTTATTAGTAGTGTTAAGTATACACACATCAAAGCATTTACTATTTCAACTTTTTTTATGTGTGCAATTCAGTGACATTCATCACACTGTACAAAGGGTACTGATATGACTATTATAACTTTTCATTTTCATTCCTTCTATCTTTATATCTTAGTAAGCAGTGGTTGGTTATGTGATACGAAATACAGAAAGAAATCTTATTAAGTTAAATCAATAGCATTCAAATATTTTTGGCCACAACCCACTGTGATGAACATATCATAACCCAATACACATATACACCCACAGATAAATATATAATCGAAACAAAGGTCATGAATAACATGTACTCTGAGGACTTCCAAATGCACTCTGAAAATTCTAGTATTGTTCATTTTAAAAAAAATCTGCTCAAGACCTAGTATATTGATATTATGACCCACATTTAGAAAATTATGTATAACACAAATTGAACATATAGATTAAAAAATTGTAAGAAAAAACAAAACAAAGTGAAAAGGTCTTAGGATATTTCTGCCTGTTGAACTATGATTTAAAAAAAAAAAAAATCAGATCTTAATCATTCCTGAATTTGCTAAAAACAGGAACTTTTCTCCTGCCATACACAGAACAGAATAGAGATCTTGTTTGGTATATGTTGACAGAAATTTGACAACATTTTATCTTCTGGGATCTCCAGAAGTAACCTACTTTTCAGGAATCTGCCCCAAATTTCCAATTCTATTCAAACTCCATTTGAATAGAGAAAGAAAAAGAACATCTGCCTAAAAATATACACTCACACGCAAAAGACTGTATTAATAAAATTTCTTGTTCTAAAAACTTCCACTTCAACCTTGGCTTAAAAAAAGAAAATCTTCAGAAAATGATAAGAAACACCCACACATAACAGTTCAAAGATTACTAACATATTCCATTTATAATGGAGCTCTGGTAGCATAGTGGCAAAGACACTTGCCTGCTAACCAGACAGCTGGCGGTTCAAACCCACCAGCCACTCCTCGGAAGGAAGGTTGGGCAATCCTACTTCCGTAGTGATACTGCCTCGGAAACCCAAGGAGGGGTCGCTATGAGTCAGGGCTGACTCGACGGCACATAACAACAACAACAACAACCATAAGATTATAAAACATTTGTAATAATTATTAAGCAATCGTCAATCCGTTCACACAATACTATTCTTACACCATTTCACAGTTGCAATGTTAGTTTTTTCTTCAAAAGGAAAAAAAGCATAAAAGGTGATGATCACCACCAGAATGATACGGTTCATCTATCAAAAATCATAACAATTATACTCTAAATTTTGTAATACTAAATATTTAACCATAACTATATCACTTTTTAAACAAAAAGTCATTTACTATATTTAAAAATTAAATTTTCTTAGCAACTGTGTATATTTTCTCCTCCACTTAACTTTGCTAAACTCTACCAGCCCCCCCAGTTTCCACTTTGGGTTATGAAACACACCCTCCCTTCCTTAACCCAAAAAGCTCCTTCCCTCTGCTTCTTTGGTTAAATATTTATTTTTTTAAAACCCAATATTAAAATGGACCACATCCTAGATTAATTTTCTCCATTTTGACTGTAAAAATATCAATTCCTTATATTTGTATATTTTTTAGATTACAAAATACATACGGCAATTGTAATATAGTAAGTATCTAAGAATGTCCCTGCCAGTGTATAAATGTTAGGGGTAAAGAGGAGAGTTAAATAACAAAGACACACATCAAGAAATCCGATGGTGGAGAGGAAAGATATATACACAAAGAATACAAAAAATGACAAGGGATCAAGAGAGACTGCACTAAAAGGAAAGAAGTACTAAATTTAGGCCAAGTAAGCAGCCAACCTCAAGATTCCAAATGGGCTTTTATGGTATGTGTTGCTTTTAACACTCCAGTGTTCATCTCAATGAATGTGGGTTTTTGTTCTTTTGTTTCACGCATTTGCTTGCTTGTGCTTTTATGACCATGGTCTCAGTTCACTGTTCACACAGAATGAATGAAACTTTGATCTAATTTTCTACAAAGGTAGGGGAAAAAGGAGGAGGGGGAAGGTTGTCTAGAAATAACTCTCAATGAATAGAACAAAGGTAATTTCCAAATTCCACATGAGAAAACATGGTTTATAAATTGTATGCATATTTACTAACAAGCTTCCATGAAAAAACAAACTAAATTTGCTTTTCATTTTAATTAAAAACATGTATTTCAAAGTCCACTGTATTTTATAACACTGCAGAGCAAGAACACTTGGAAAACTGTCTGTAAAAAATACTTTCAGATCTCAGAAGAACAACAAAAGGGTAACAAATGCTTTTGTTTTCGAACTGCCTTTAATGCCTTAATGTCAGGCATTAAAATATACTGGTTTGAATGAGATTCCAAGTAATACATTTAGAATTCATCATTTCTTTCTCCAAATTTCTTGCTATAGCTACCACCGTGCCTGGTCCACCTAAACAATGTATCCTAAGTGCCAAAAACAGTGCCCAGACAATACAAAGCATTCAAAAAAAAGTAATTTCTTCAAAGAAGACTACATCCTGCCTCCACTATTTTTTCTCAGACTACATATTAACCTATGAATTTCAGTGCCATCATTTTTTAAATGGAGATAATTTAAGGGTCCTTGTTATCACAGCACTGATTGATTTTAAGTCTCCAAAGTTAAGAGGATGGAGGAAGTAAAAGATGTCATAGTATGAAAATTTTTTTTAACTCTGTCCATGAGGTCTCCAATTGTAAAAAAAAAAAAAAAAAAACCTTAGACAAAACAATGAAAAGCAAACTTAGAAGTGAAACAAATGTAAAAGAAACAGGATTTTATGAGCTTGACCAAAGTGATACCAATTTTTTTTAAGTTTGATAATGATGTTGGTATTGTAGGTCTCCTAAAAAAGGTCCTTTCCTGTAGAGATACATAGTGGCAACATTTATGAATGAAATAATCTGCTTCAAAATAAGGGAGGGAGATGATAGAGGAACATGACCTGTCAAGCATTCATAATTTTTAAAGATGGGTGGGTGATGGGCACGAGAGGAGGATTCATTATATTATTATTTCTTCTTTTGTATGTAGTTTGATATTTTCTATAATAAATGTTTAAAGCAAAAAAATTTTTTTAAAATAAATATTAAAAACTATACTGATCAAAAATCACATATATGCATTGACAAATGAGATTTCAGTAGATTAACTACTGAAAAGAAAAATGACACTGTGTTTAGAGAAACATTTGGAAATTGATTAAGGTCTCAAATATTTTTTAAAATAATATATGTTGTTATGTGCCGTCGAGTCGCACCTGACTCATAGCGACCCCTCCTTGGGTTTCAGAGGCAGTATCACTACGGAAGTAGATTGCCCAACCCTCCTTCCGAGGAGTGGCTGGTGGGTTTGAACCACCAGCCTCCTGGTTAGCAGTCAAGTGCCTTAGGCACTACACTACCAGAGCTCCTAAAATAATATATAAGTATGACGAAAAAACCAAACTCACCACCATCAAGTCAATTCAAACTCATAGCAACACCCTGTGGAGAGGCTGGTGGTGGGTTCGAACCCCAGGTTTTTGGTTACCAGCCAAATGCCTTAATCCCTACACCACCACAGCTCCTGATGACAGTGCAACCAAAAAAACAAAAAACACACGTATCAAATCAAACCAACTGTGAAGAATACTTTACTGTGCGCTATATCATAACTTTGTCAGAAAAAATAATGAACAAATAGCTTGTTTTTTTCTTCTATGAAAAATCAACTTCCCTTCCACAAAGAAATTTTGTGTTCCCATTTTAAGTCTGGTCACTTAATAACACAGATAAACCTCTTCTACCATTTTCTGTACCTAGTTGTCACTGATGATGCTTTTACAAGTAAAATGCACTTGTATTTACTGTGTATTTCAATTTCATGACTCAGACATTAGACACCCTATTAAGTACTCCACATTTCAAGAGAACTGGAATTCAGTGGTTAGCTTATTCCACTTTCTTCCCCAACACAGAGATGATGTGAATTTGAGGACTTCTATGGTAACTTCCCACTTCCCACAGGAAGAGGTCAGTGTATTTGACAGTGAAGGTTGGGCAATCTACTTCCATAGTGATACTGCCTGGGAAACCCAAGGCGGAGCTGCTATGAGTTGGATCCAACTCGATGGCAGTGAGTTTGGTTTTCTGCTTGGTGGCGTAGTGCCTAAGGCATTTGACTGCTAATCAGAAGGCTGGCGGTTCAAACCCACCAGTCACTTCTTGGAAGGAAGATTGGGCAATCTACGTTCATAGAGATACTGCCTCATAAACCCAAGGAGGGGTCACTATGAATTGAATTGACTTGAAGGCAGTGAGTTTGGTTTGGTTTGGTTTACCTGGACTGTTTCAGTGGTAGAATTCTTGGTTTCCATGAGGGAGAGAGAGAGATCTGATTCCCAACCAACACATCCCGTGTGCAGCCACACCAGCTACAGTGGAAGGACTGCATGTTGCTTTGATTCTGAACAGTTTTCACAGAAGCTTCCTTGACTAAAAGGAGCTCTGGTGGTATAGTGGCTAAGGCTTTTGGCTGATAACAAAAGGTCAATGGCTCAAATCCACCAGCTGCTCTGTGGAAGAAAGATGAAGCAGTCTGTTTCTCTGAATATTTATAATTCTGGAAACCCTCTGGTCAGTTCTACTCTGTCCTACAGGGTCACTAAGAGTCAGAATTGACTAACTGGCAGTGGATTAGGTGTTGGTTTTTCCTAGACTAAGACAGATTAAGAAGAAAGATTTGGCCTTCTTCCAAATATCAGCTGATGAAAACCTTATGGATCACAACTGTCCAACCGATCATGGGGACCCAGCAGCACTTCATTCCATACTTCGTAGGGTCACAGTAAGTCAGAAGGCAGACTTAGACAGCTGCTTAGACAGCAGCTAACAACTTCCACTTGACTCAACCTCTGTTTCCAGTGGTTATACAATCTAAATTAAATACAATATGTGGTTTCAACTGGGATAATCCAATTCCTATCCAGGAAGTCTACATAATATTGTTAATATAAACAACTGTATTTTCATTCTAAAAACAGCAATGTTTAATTAGCTAATGAAATGATTCTTCAGTATAATACAGTCACTTCATTATACAAGAGTATAAGAGTACATTCTACTGTAAAAATAAAGACTCTAAATGAGCTTCATATTACACTAAATCCACATATATGCTTCACTAAAAAAAAAAGAAAAATCTTTTCTTTAAAGAGAAATGATGACGAATAGGGAAGCTCTTGGAAATAGTCTTAGTTGCTCTCCCTCCCCTTTCCTCACTTTCCTCCAGACCAATTTAAAAGAATAGAGTCAGAAAGGCCCTTAGGGGCCATCTAGCCCATGGACATTTTAAATAGTATGCTGTGAAGCACTGACCAGGCTTCAAGAGTTCTATTACCAACAAAATATTAATAATAAAAAAAAAAAATCACTGTGGTTTTCATCTGCACGAGGAGCCCAATTTTAACGTTTTATTTTTATAAGCAATCCACTGCCCAAATCCAGAAGTTTGAAAAACTAATAGTCTAATATCTCATATTCCAAATGTATAATCTAAAGCTGAGGTTAAGTACCACAAGAAGATATTATTGGCAAAAAGCCAGGCACAGTATAGATAAACTGAGGTCTTCTGGCTAGATCTCCCTGCCTCTCTTTTGAGGACAGGAGGAGAAAATTAAATTGAGTTTCAAGATTACCTTTCTTCAATTTCATTCTTACATGAACCATACAGGTTATCTACCAATACCTCTCACTTAACATATCTATGGGGAGCTCTGGTAGCATAGTGCCTAAGGCACTTGACTGCTAACCAGAAGGCTGGCAGTTCAAACCTACCAGCCACTCCTCAGAAGGAAGATGGGGCAATCTACTTCCGTAGTGATACTGCCTTGGAAACCCAACGAGGGGTCGCTATGAATCAGGTCCAACTCCAAGGCAAACAACAACAAAGTATCTATGAGCTGTTTTCACTGCCATTTTCCACAAAGACCACTAGTTTGTGCCTCTGCTTTAATCTGTAAAGAGCTATAGTGGCACTTTGGTTAAAGCACTGGACTGCTAACCAGAACATCAGCGGTTCGAATCCACCAGCCAATCCACAGGACAAAGATGAGGCAGTCTGCTTCCGCAAAGATTTAGTCAAAAAAAGAAAAGATTTACAGACTTTGTAATGCTATGGGGTAGTTCTACTCTGTCCTATAGCATTGCTATGAGTCGGAAGCAACTGTTTCTTCAACTTGTCTAATGTAGTCCTTTCTTCAAAATTGGCCCTGTGATATATTACATAAAACAATGTCTCCTGAACAGGCAGTATGTATCCTTTAAACTATCACAGGAAACAGCTTTATTACATTATATGGCCTTTTTCTTTTTTCTCCTTTTCTGATTGTCTTTTTTATTATTATTTTTTATTGTGATTTGGGTGAAAGTTTACAGAGCAAATTCATACAGAATTTCATACACATCTTGTTTCCTGACATTGCCTACAATTCCCCAAAAGGTAACAGCTCTCTTCCCACTTCCTCCTTGTAGATACCTCTTCCCTGTGTGCTTATTTCCTGTGCATTCCTGCCCCCCCACAGCTATCTATCTGTGCAAACACTGCCCTTCTGTCCTCCCCCAATTGTTCGCTCTAAGGAGTGTATCCACCTGACGTAAATGTTCACCCCATATGCCTGTCTGTTGTTTAGCTGGAAGCCACAGGAGTGAGTTCAGTTCCAGTCTTGAAGGATAACTAGGAGCCATAGTCTCAGGGGTCTCACTGGGCTCTATCAGACCAAAAATGTGGTCTTTTTTTTAATGATTTTGACTTTTGTTCCACATTGTTCTCCCACTGTATCCGGGATCTCCTGCACTGATCCCTTTCTGAGTGGTTGACAGTGGTAGCCAAGCACCACCTATGTCTTCTGGTCTCATGGTCATATAGGGTGAGGATCACATGGTCTACCAATCTCTTGGGACTAACTGGTTCCTTGTGTGTCTGGTTTTCTTCATTCTTCTTTGTTCTAGATGAGGAGAGACCCACTGTTCCATCTAGATGGCTGCTTCTAAGCTTTTAAGACCCTAGTCGCTACCCACCAATATAGGATGTACAACAATGTTTTTGTGTAATATGTTATGCCAATTGAGCTTGATGTCCCCTGAAACCATGGTCCTAAGCCCACAGGTCCAACTACTCATTACCTCAGGGTGTCTGGCTGTGGTACCCAGCCATTTTTGTAACACACAGAAATAACCTTTCTTAATAGAGATGCTAAACAGACCTCAAGTCTCAAGATGGATTGAAACAATTATGGTTAACTACTGAGATGAGGTGAAAAGTCAAAAAAAAGGGGGGCCAAATGTAGAGCCTGGGTCTCTCCCAAGCCAGTATTTCGTTCTACACAGATCTGTGACACCCAGATTAAGGGGTCACAATTCTGTCAATCCAATCCCAGGGCCTCTGAACAACACTTACACCCTGGTCTTCTCTAAGAAAGTGCTGATCTATGCAAGCATTTCTTGTACTTTACAAACTACTCAAACAGTCCTTGTGGAAAAATACATGCTGGATTATTTGAGGATCCCCAGGATATAAAAATAAAATCAAAGAATACTAGAGCAGGATGGATTCTCAGGAATTATTTAATCCACCCTCCTCACTCACATTAACACATGATTAAGTAACTTCCGTACAATGAGGAGCCAGTGGGAGAAACTAGATTGTATTCACATTACTATATTTACATTCTTCTACCAAGTCCTAAATATTATCATTACTCAGGTAACTGACAGCTATCCTCACACATTTTGGCATTATTTAGACACAAATTTGTGCAGCATGCAAGGACATCTGCAAACAGGACACCTTAACATATGACTTAGGAGAAAAACACATACCCAAGATCACAACATGTCCCACCAAGTTAAAAATGTCACATAGTGCAATACCAAGAATCAGTTTGCAGCATTTAACCACCGTTCCAAAACAAAAGTTCTATCTAATGGCATTTCTTGTTGGTTATCTACATATAAATAATAAAAGGGCTCAGTTATTAGGCCACCCACCTTCAAACCTGCCCTAAACACCAAATATGTTCCATTGTAGCCATTCTAATAAAACTACCCTTATCAAATAAGGCCCAGTAACAACAAAATCATAAGTGCTAGTTTACCAAACCTGATAACAATAAGTTTAACTATGCCTTTCTCAATTATAGATTCATAAATCCAAACCAGATATACTTTACACATAGGCATATATATAATCTGCACCTAAAAGGAGCTGTTTGTGTCCAAAAAAATGGTGTTTTCTGGCAGATCAAACCCAAGTGATTAAAATGGGTATATGACAAAGTAAGTATTTTTACTGTCCCTAAGGAACACAAACATCTAGGAGGCTCACTTGAAAAAAAAAAAAAAAAAAAACTTTTAATTTTAATCATTAAGTACTTCTTCCCAGACCCTCCAAAAAGACAAGATAAGAATCATCCCGTGTGACGAAATGTAGAGAGGACTATTGCATTACAAAACCCTGAGTCATCACCCAGTTCACTCAGCAGATTTGGGTAAACATTGTCTAAGTGACTTATGTCTTGTGTGTGTTCACCCTTCCATACCCACAAGCATTAAGCCACAGTGTTACCAGATTTTATAAATAGTGAATCAAACATGCTATAACAAAATTCTATTTTACAAAGTTCTTCTGACACACTGAACTAGCAAATAAAGTCAAACCTTTGTCCCCACTGTCTATTTACTCGTGTTTTTGTCTCTGATCTCAGTGACACTATAGTTTGCGCCTAGTTTATGCAAAACAAACAAAAAACACAACTCCAGAAACTGACTTTGTAATAATCTATGTTTCTCTGAGCTACTCAAAAATCGACACAAGCCTGTATTAATGCCCTGGACAACCTAACAGCCCTCCCTCTGTTTTTCTTAGTATTGTAAAGGTCTTTTCTAAGAATTGTCACAACGGAGGCAACATACACTTTTCAACATTAATGTCTAGTCTACAGCCAGTGCACTGGCCAAGAGTGAGCTCAAAGATGATTTTAAACCAACCTTTTAAACCAAATGCACAAAGACTAAGCAGATCCAAAAAAAGCAGAACCCAGAAGTTTCCTTCCGACCTCCTCCACATTCAGAAACTGAAGGCAGAAAAGTTACTAGATGCAAACAGAGGGATATAAAGAGGCGGATACCATAGGGGGAAAAAGAACCCAAGGGAGCATAGAAGGAGTCAACAGTTCCTCCCCTAAAGACAGATCCTCTCCGTATACCCCCAAATCCGTGACAGGCAATGGTCCATGGAGGACCTTTGGAGACAACTCACCACCACCCCCGCCTTGGGGCAGGGGTCCCTTCGGCTCCCCAGAGTCCTGTGGATAGGAAAACAACAACCCAAACCCTTGGGGAGAAGCAGCAGGGGAAGACGTGGAGGACTGCTGAGAACCATGAAGCACTGTAGGAAAGTGGCAGGGGGGCGGCATGAGTGCTTTCGAAAACACTGGGAGCAGAAATGGGTGTCCAGCTCTCCCTGACAAAGAGCCGCCCCGGCTCCCTTCCCACTGACCCTTTACCCTCGGTCCCCAGCCCCTGGCCTGGCCCACCCCGCAGGCCTGGGCACACTTACGTGGAGAGTTTTCTGGTCCAGAAGAGGCCACCGGGCCACAGCTCTTGGAGCTGCACGGCCCGGCCCAGGTTGCTCTTGATCTGGGCCAGCTGCAAGTCGGACTCGGCGTCCAGCCGTTCGGCGTAGGGTAGCAGCTTGTTATAGACAATCTCCTTTTGCGGGACGAAGCTCCGCGGGCCCGGAACGGGGCAACCGCCTGGCTCCGGGGGGTCCCCGCAACCAGCCAGCTCGGCCGGCTCCATGAGCCAAGAGACAGCCCCCCACCCCCTCCCACCCTAGCCCTCCCCGGCCCCCACCCCTCTCCGGTCTCCGCCGCCTCCGCGTAGTCGTCGCCCCGCGGCCGCCGGCGGCCCGTAGCCCTCGGCCCGACCGCTGGGCCCCCTCCCCTGGCCGGCGCGCAGACCTCCGCGCGGTCTCCGGTTCGTTGGCGGCGGCAGCGGCCGCTCCGCCCGCCCCACACTGGCTCTCCTGGTGACGCTGCAGTTGCCGGGCCGGGAGGTTCCGGACGGGGCTCTAGTCACTTCCGGGGCGGGACGACAGCGTGGGAGGAGGCGGTGGCCGTAGCTTAGGGTGCCGCGCCTTCTTCGCGGAGGGCTGGGCTTGAAGCCCCCCCACCCCCAGGCCTCACCGGCTGTGCTGGACACCCGCCCACCGGAAACACGAGGCCGAATTCCACGCTATTGTCCCTGCCTTGCCTGAAGTCGCCCGGTCCTTGCGGCAACCTTCGGCAACGTAAATTCGCTGTGGCTTCTGGCAACGGAGTTAACTTAGTCCCCTATGCCTAGTAACTCCTAGTTCTCGGTTAGAGGAAGAATGTATGGAAAAGCCCTGTGTACCTTGTATCCATCCCACTTGTTACTCAGAGAGTTTTACTCTGTCCCTCTAAACCCTCGTCTTTCTGATATTCTGGCCGCCAGCAATCCAAAGACGGAAATAGTTATATATTCAACAAATATTAACTGAACTATTATTGTGTGTGTCAAACGTTCTGTTTAGGCTCTTGAGGTGAAAATATAACAGCACCCCGTTTCTGCCCTCCAGGGACTTACTGTCTAGTGGAGATACTTGAATGAGCAATTACAAGACAATGCTTTTAATTGCTGTATTAAATGCAGGCTGCCTTGGGAACTCGAGGAGAAGTACAGACAAGAGATTTCAGGTGGGTTCTAGGAGTTATACTTGAGATGTGAGGGTTAAGTACAGAGGGGGGAATCAAGGAATTCAGAAAAGTTCAGGATCACTGAAGATTGCTTGCAAGTCAGGAGAGGGAAGAAATAAGACTGAGAAAAATGCTAGAGAGTTAGGGCTTTATCCTAAAGGCAACAAGAAACTGTTGAAATATTTTAAGTTTAGCAGAGGCATGATAGAATTTGTATTTTAGAAGAATCACTGGCTTTGTAGGGAGGATGGATTGGAGGGGACAATATTGGAAACAAGAGTACTGGTTAAAAAGCTCCCTAGTAATGCGAGTTGAAGTAATGATGATCTGGTTGTCAGGTGAAATTATTTAAGAGCTATTTCAGAAAGTGAAATGGTTAAGGCTTGGTAGTTGATTGTGAAGAATGAGAGATGAAAGAGACAGGATGATGAATAACAGATGTCTGGCTTGGGAAACTAGGTAAATTGTGAAGCCCTTCACTGAGAGAACAAAGCAGCAGAAACAGGCTTGAAGACAGAAATGGCAAAAAGCCTTTGGGATGGTTAGGTATTTTGAGGTATGTATCAGAAGGATGATCTAAACTGGGATATGGATTAGCATACAGGTGGATAGGAGGGCGTGAGATATGCCATGTGAAAAGAATAGGATCCTTGCCAGACTTTTGAGGAACAACAACATTTAAGAATGGGCAGAGAAAGAGGAGATAGACCACAAAGAATATTCTCTGAGGGGCAGAGAAGCTAGGAGAGTGTACATTACTAAAACCAATTATTGTTTCAGAAGGAGGAAGTGATCAACAGTGCCAAACTTGGCTGACAGGCCAAATGAAATGAAACCTGAGAAAAGGAGTTATTGATAAACCAAATAAGAACAGTTTCAGTGAGGTGTAGGAATAGAAAACGGATTACAGTGACAAAAGACAAACAGCAAGTGAATAGTGTCAACAACAGTGGACAACCTTTTTCAAAAATTTGAGTGGGAGAAACAAGAGAAAGATGAGGTAGCTGGAATACAAATTTTTATGGGTGGGATAAATTTAAATATGTTTAAATATTGATGAGAAGGAGCCAATGGGGAGAGAGATTGAAGATGTGTGAGTAAGGATGATAAAGAATAGGAGAGATGTGGAAGAAATGGCCCTTAACTATAAACCAGACTGTGCTTCATTGGCAGAAGAGGAAACGGGAAGGATTGGTGCAAATGCAGGAAGCTTTGGTTGTGGACAGTTAAAGAAGTTCATTTCTGATGGCTTCTGTTTTTTTTTTTTTTTCGTGAATTAAGAGAATGAAAATGATTGAGGGATGGTGGAAAGAGATTTTGAGGATATTGAACAAGGCTTGAGCTCTAAAGTTAGAAAACTGATTAAATAGAGTAGAATTGCTTTCTTTAATTGGAAGCTTACAGATTTGGTCACTGAAAGTTAAATTAATTTCTGATCATTTTTGTTTTTTTGCTGTGAAGCAAGAAAATGAAAATGATTGAGGGATTAGTAGGTAGAAGAACTGATGCTTTTGAATTACGGTGTTGGCGAAGAGTAATGAGCATACCATGGGCTGCCTGAAGAATGAACAAATCTGTTCTTGGAAGAAGTGCCTCCAGAATGCTTCTTAAAAGTGAAGATGGAGAGACTTCATCTCACATACTTTGGACATGTTATCAGAAGGGACCAGTCCTTGCAGAAGGATTTGCTAAAGTAGAGGGTCAGCTAGAAAGAGGAAGCCCTGAACAAGATGAACTGACACAGTAACTGCAACAGTGGGCTCAAGCATAGCGGTGATTTTGAGGATGGCACAGGACTGGGCAGTTTTGTTCTATTGTACATGGGGTCACTATGAGTTGGAACCAGATCAATGGCATCTAACAACAACAGCAAGTATTGCCTGGCATGGATGAAGACTTCTTAAGCCTAGAGGCATACATTTACTATTATCAGTTTTCACTGTTTAGGGAGTTTCTCTAGTAATTGGATTTTCTCCAATAATCCTTAATTGTATGGCATAATTGTCTGGTATTACTCACCTACACACACTCACAGCTGATCCAGGTAAGGAGGGAGAGCTCCTACCACAGGCAGGAAGCAGGAAGCCAGGGCAGATGGCCAGAACCAGGTAAAGGTAGGGATAGCCCCAATACAGACAGGAAACAGGAAGCCAGGACCAACGGTGGGATACAGGTAGGGGCAAGGCCAGGAAGTAGGTGGAGAGGTTTGGAGACAAACTTGTCTATCAATTTGTGATACTGTGGTGGCATGCGTGTTGTGGTGAGGCTGGAAGCTGTGCCACTGGTGTTTCAAATGCCAGCAGGGTTACCTATGGTGGACAGGTTTCAGCAGAGCTTCCAGACTAAGACAGACTTGGAAGAAGGAAGAGGTCATCCACTTCTCAAAAAATTGGCCAGACCTTATGAATACCAGAGAAACATTGTCTGATACATTACTAGACAACTTTATGAATAGTCCTGTAACATTGTCTGATAAAGTGCCAGAAAGATGAGCCCCTCAGGGCAGAAGGCACTCAAAATTCCAATGGAAAAGAGCTGCCTCATAAGAGGAGAACCGACCTTAATGATATGGGTAAAGTAAAGCTTTCAGGACTTCCATTTGCTGACGTGGCATGACTCAAACTTAGCAGAAACAGCTCCAAACATCTGTTAATAATCAGAACATGGAATGTATGAAGTATGCATCTAGGAAAATTGGAAGTTGTCAAAATGAAATGGAACGCATAAAGATTGATATCCTAGGCATTAGTGAGCTGAAACAGACTGCTTTAGGCCATTTTATACCAGGCAACCATATGATCTACAGTGCCGGGAATGACAATTTGAAGAGGAATGGGCTGGCATTCATCATCACAAAGACTGTTTCAAGATCTATCCTGAAGTACAGTGCTGTCAGTGATAGGATAATATCCATACAAGGAAGGCCAGTTAATACTACTGTTATTCAAATTTATGCACCAACCACCAAAGCCAAAGATGAGGAAACTGAAGATTTTTACCAACTTCTTCAGTCTGAAATTGACCAAACATGCAATCAAGATATGTTGATTATCACTGGTGATTGGGATGCAAAAGTTGAAAACAAAGAAGAATCACCAGTAGTTGGAAAATTTGGCCTTGGTGATGGAAATAACGCTAGAGATCGCATGATAGAATTTTGCAAGACCAACAACTTATTCATTGCAAATGCCTTTTTGCAACAACACAAATGGCAGCTATGTACATGGACTTCACCAGATGGAGTACACAGGAATCAGATTGACTACATCTATGGCAAGAGGTAATGGTATCTTCAGTATCTTCAGCCAAAACAAGGCCAGGAGCTGATTGTGGAACAGACCATCAACTGCTCATATGCAAGCTGAAGTTGAAGATAATTAAAAGAACTCCATGAGAGCCAACATATGACCTTGATATCCCTCCTAAATATAGAAACCATCTAAAGAATAGATTTGATGCATTGAACACCAATGGCCAAAAACCAGAGGAATTGTGGGATGACATCAAGAACATCATCCATGAAGAAAGCAAAAGGTGATTAAAAAGACAGGAAAGAAGAAAAG
>NW_006922011.1:660985-662482 GCF_000298275.1 Orycteropus afer afer | reverse complement strand
GAAGAAAAAATTTAAGCCTCAAGTTGCAATACTGAAAGATTCTATGGGCAAAATATTGAATGATGCAGGAAACATCAAAAGAAGGTGGAAGGAATACACAGAGTCACTGTACCAAAAAGAATAGACTGATGTTCATCCATTTCAGGAGGTGGCATGTGATCAAGAACCAATAGTACTAAAGGAAGAAGTTGAAGCTACACTGAAGGAAATGGCAAAAAACAAGGCTACAGGAATTGACAGAATACCCATTGAGATGTATCAGCAAATGGATGTTGTGCTGGAGGCTCACTTGGCTGTGCCAAAAGATTTGGAAGACAGCTATCTGGCCAAATGATTGGAAGAGATTCGTATTTGTACCCATTCCAAAGGTGATCCCACAGAATGTGGAAACTATCAAGCAGTTATCATTACTATCACATGCAAGTAAAATCTTACTGAAGATAATTCAAGAATGGTTACAGCAGTATATTGACAGGGAACCTCCAGAAATGCAAACTGGATTCAGAAGAGGATGTGGAACAAAGAATACAGAGAGTACCAGAAAGATGTTTACTTGTGTTTTACTGACTATTCAAAGGCACTCGATTGTGTGGATCATACCAATTATGGATAACATTGAGAAGAATGGGAATTCTAGAACACTTAATTGTACTTATGAGGAACCTGGACACAGACCAGGAGGCTGTCATTCAAACAAAACAAGGAGACAATGCATTGTTTAAAATAAAAAACGGAGTGTGTCAGGGTTGTATCCTTTCACCATACTTATTCAGTCTGTACGCTGAGCAAATAATCCAAGAAGCTGTAGTATATGAATAAGAACTTGGCATTAGGATTGGAGGAAGAATCATTAACAACCTGCGATATGCTGACAACACAACTTCGCTTGCTGAAAGTAAGGATGACTCAAAGGACTTACTGATGAAGATTGAAGATTGCAGTCTGCAGTATGGATTATACCTCAACATGAAGAAAACAAAAATCCTCACAACTGGACCAATAAACAGCATCACAATAAATGGAGAAAAGACTGAAGTTGTCAAAGACTTCATATTACTTGTTTCTACAATCAGCATCAATGGAAGCAACAGTCAAAATATCAGACTATGTGTAGCACTTGGCAAATCAGCTGCAAAAGACATCTTTCAAGTGCTGAAAAGCAAAGATGTCTCCTTGAGGACTAAGGTGCACCTGACACAAGCCATGATATTTTCAGTCATGTCATAAGCATGTGAGAGCTGGACAATGAATAAGGAAGTCCAAAGAAGAATTGATTGTTTTGAGTTGTGGTATTGGTGAAAGTACCATGGACTGGTAAAAGAACTAACAAATCTGTCCTGGAAGAAGTACAGCCAGAATGCTCCTTGGAAGTGAGAATTTCCAGACTTCTTCTCACCTACTTTGGTCATGTTTTCAGAAGGGACCATTGCGGCCTATAAGTTCATGTGAATGATTAGAATTCCCAGGTGTATAGTAGAGCTGACAAGGGGCAAGGTT
>NW_006922011.1:658765-660347 GCF_000298275.1 Orycteropus afer afer | reverse complement strand
TTGGTCAATGACATGAGACAAAGTATATGTGAACTGCTGTATGAAAAGTGAATTTACTCTGTAAATCTTCACCCAAATCCTAATAAAAAAAAAAAAAGAAGGGACCATTGCCTAGAGAAGGATATCATGCTTGGTAAGGAGGAGGATCAACGAAAGAGGGGAAAGCCCTCAACAAGATGGATTGACACAGTGGCTACAGTGATGGCCTCAGGTATAGCAGGGATCATGGAGTTGGCACAGGACAGGGTAGTGTTTCCTTCTGCTGAACATAGGGTTACTATGAGTTGAAGATGACTCAATGGCACCCAACAACTACAACTGAAAAGGAAATCTGATAGCATAGTGGCTAAAGCATCTGACTGCTAACCAGAAGGTTGGTGGTTCAAACCCACCAGCCATTCTGTGGATGCAAGACTGGACAACCTAGTTCTGTAAAGATTTATTGCCTTGGAAACCCAGTGGGGGTGGCTGTGAGTCAGAATCAACTCGATGGCAGTCGCTTAGTGGTTAGCTGAAAAGTTGACAGTTCAAACCCACTCAGAAGAGACAGGCCTGGCAATCTGCTTCTGAAAGGTCACAGCCCTGAAAAGCATATGAAATAATTCTGCTTTACACACATGGGGTAGCCATGAGTCAGAATCTACTTGATGACAACTAACAACAACAACAGAATAGAATGACAGTGTAGAATGTCATTTGTGTTCATGGTAATGATGGTAAAACAAAACAAAAAAGATGTAAACAAAAAACAAAACTAAACAAACCTGTTTTCATTGAGTGGATTCTGACTTGTAGTGACCCTGTAGAGCAGAGTAGAACTGCCCCATAGGGTTTACAAGGCTATAAATGTTACAGAAGCAGACTTTCACACCTTTCACCCATGGAAGAGCTAGTTCAAACTGCCGAATTTTGGTTAATAGATGAGTGTTTAATGACCACACCACCAAGGTTTATTAAGTAATTTTCACTGCCAGTGTTTTACCTGTATTATCTCACTGAATTCTCTGCCACCAGAGCTCCTATATAAAGATAATTGAAAGAGATTGAATGAAGTCTAAGTTTATCGAAATCTAAACAAAGAGAGAAGAGAGTTTATAGGGAGAGACTAGAGGGGTAAAGAAACCGCAAATGCTGATGAAGTAAACAAGATTTGAATGAGTAAGGGATCTAGAAGAAAATAAACGTTTGGATTTAAGATGTCAAAGAATAAATTTCAGGAGATATAGCCTTCCTGGAATTACATGTCTAAATAGAAAAGGTTGAAAAAATTACTGGGGTAAAAGAGATCAAGTTTCTTCCTGCTAGTGTACCTGAAGTTTCATAGAAAAGATTAATGAAACCCTTTCAGGTGAGAAAGTTGGTTTACCAAAATTTTTCTGTAGGATCTAGTCTACTCATCATTTTTTTTTTTTTTTTGGGGGGGGTGGTTGTGATAGTTGGAGCTGTGTGTCAACTTGGCTGGACCCCAGTTCTGTGTGGTTGTTCCCATGATGGGATCAGATGACTATGTTCTGAATGGTCAGTCTGCCCAAGGGGAGTTTCCCTAGGGGTGTGGCCTGCTTGCAATGATATCCAAGGACAA
>NW_006922011.1:626663-630138 GCF_000298275.1 Orycteropus afer afer | reverse complement strand
GACTTAAAGCCTTAGAAACCCAATGGGGTCACTATGAATCAGAATCTGCTTGATGGCAGTGGGTTTGGAATAGTTTTGGGAGGAGCTCTGGTGGCACAATGGTTAAAGTGCTCAGTTGCTAACCAAAAGTTTAACACTTTGCACCAACCAGGCACTTTGCAGGATAAAGATGTGGCAGTCAGCCTCTGTAAAGATTTACAGCCTTGGAAATTCTAAAGGGCAATTCTGTGCTGTCCTATACAGGGGTCACTGTGAGTTGGAATCAGCTTGATGGCAGGAGGTTTGGTTTTGGTACCTAGGTTATGTCATCATTTGTGTTAATCATCGGTTGTTATTTGCTGTTGTTGGTTCTCTGTCCAAAGGACTCCCTTTAGTATCTTTTGTAAGGTTGGTCTGGTTTTAACAAATTCCCGTAATTTCTTCTTATCTGGAAATCTCCTGATTTTACCCTCATATTTGAGGGACAATCTTGATGGGTATATAATTCTTGGTTGGAAATTTTTTTCATGTGACTGCTAACCAGAAAGTTGGTGGTTCAAACCCACCAGCCACTCTGTGGAAGGAAGAGTGGGCAATGGACTTTCATAATATAGATTTGTCTCCTCAGAAACCCAAAGGGGGTCACTATGAGTCAGAATCTACTAGATGGCATGAGATTGGCTTTTTTTGTCTTATATATATCATCCCACTGCCTTCTCACCTGTATGGTGTCTGCCAAGAAATCAGAGCTTAGTCTTATTGGTTGCCCTCTGTAGGTAATTTTTCATTTTTCCTATGCTGCTGTCTGGATTGTTTCCTTGTCACTGGTTTTGGTGAGTTTGATGATGATGTGTCTTGGTGATTTTCTTTTGAGATGTATCCTGTTTGTGGTTCATTAGACTTCTTGAATGGATATATTCTTGTCTTTCATCATATTAGGGAAGTTCTTTTCCAACAAATCTTTGACTGTTTTCTCTGTGTCTTCCTGTTCTGGAATCCAATTACATGTAAGTTATTCCTCTTGATGGTATCCCACATCAGTCTTAGGCTTTCTTCATTTTCTTTTGATCTTTTGTCTGATTGATCCCTTATCAAAGTAGTGTTTAGGTATTTGTCTTCAATATCATTAATTCTTTCTTCTATTGATTCAGTTCTACTCCTTTGCCCAGTCAATGTGTTGTCCATTTCTGAAATCTTACTATTAATTTTCTGGGTTTCTATTTGTTTTTTTTCTATTGCTTACAATTTTTTCTTTATTTTGTCAATTTGTTCTTGTATTGTTTTCCTAAATTGTTCTAGAGTTTTGTCTGTGTTTTCCTTAATTTTGTCTTTGTTTTCCTTAATCTTGTCATTGTTTTCCTTGGCCTGGATCTCAATCTGTTGAAGGTACTAAAATATAATTCTTTTGAATTCCTTATCAGGGAGTTCCAATGCTGCTTCTTTCTCAGGGATGTTTTCTGAGTTTGTGTCCTGGTTCCCTGTTTCTGCTACTTTATCTTGCTGCTTTGTGTGGACTGTGGTGCTCTGTTGCCTCCAAGGTATTGTGGTTTTGTTGTGTTTATGTTTAGTTTGTGGTTGTATATTGGTGTGATTTGCACAAGATTTTTCCCCCCTCTATTTTATTTTGGTATATCTGTGTGAGTAGGGTATATGATCCTCTATTCATTAGTTGTTAGCACTTAGGTGCTCACCATCTGTTTCCTGGTGGGTGTGATAGAGAATGAGAGTATGTGCACAGATCTTTGTTAGCTGTTCGTAAAGAGCAGTTGACAGTTTGTTGAGGTGGTATTGGCTGCTGTCTATCATTGGTCAGCTGGTGCATAAGCAAGTGGTTGTTTCATTCCATGGGTGGGGCTGCAGGAGGTACAGTTATGATTGGGTTGTGTGGGAACAGTTGCTCTCTCCCACTCAGTTAGACAAAGAAAATAAATAAATAAAAATTAAAAAAAACCATCAATAAATAAAAACAGGAGAACAGAAAACTCAAACCACATAAACAGGAACACTAAAAAATATGCATTATGTGAGAAGAAAACATTTCAAAATATATTTAAAAAGGTTAGAAGAAAGATAATGAGAAAAAATAAAAAAAGAAAGCCACAATATCTGGGGAAGGAGGAATGAGAGAAAAGAGCAAGAGTAAAGGAATAATAAAGAAAAATGGGAAAACTGCAAAAGGAAAAACAAAGGGTGGGGAGAACCAAAAGAAAGAAATATGAAAGGAACCAGGAAAAGGGAAGAGGTAAAAAAAAAAAAAAAAAGAACCTGGGATGGGAAAGATTAAAAAAGAAAGAAAGGAAATAAGAATAATTTATAAGCAATCAAAAACAAAACTGTTGGGGGCAGGGGACAGCACCCAGGTTCCACCAGGAACTGAGATGGAACCCCTGCCAATCAAGAAGGTGGGCAGAGGTGGTGAATAGCCAGACCCCTGTTCACCAAGAGAGTACAGGTCATAAGAGTAAGAAAGGGAATATCACACCTTTCTAGTCATCAGCCCCCAGTGTGGTTGCTTGTTCTGTTCTTGGCAGGCAGAGCCCACTTCTAGATCACTGTCCAGGTATTAAGCACTACTGAAGCTTTTGTGTTTCTTTTCTGACAAGCTGTGAATAATGTAGGAATTCACAGCTTCCCTCATAATCAAGTACGGTAAAGAGATGTATTGCGCATTTTAATGACTGTTGAAGAAATTAACAGTAGAGTCAGTGGAGAGATAATAACTAACGCACAAAGAAGATATACACTTTCTACCTACCTCCAATTTTTATATGTATAAATGGAACAGGCCCTATTCACAGGCAGAGAATGGGATTGTCTGCATTTATCCTTTGAGTAGCCAGCAAATTCACACTTTCTCTGATACTTGAAGTGCTACCATTCACAATCTGTTTCTTTATATTAAGCAGAATCTCTTGAAATTTACAGTCTCATAAGAAGGGTAATAAATCAAATTGCTAATTGTCCAGAGTGAATTATTCATTAATTCAATAAACATTTATTGAGTGACTCTTATGCCAAGTTTGAGATTATAAAATGAATAATACTGTACTTGTCCTCAAGAAGTTCACTGTCTAGTGGATTATAGACATGTAAACAGATAAATTTAAATTGTAACCAGTTTTAGCTGGGATCTCTTTATCTCTTACAGTCTCTACATAAAAGTAATTCAGCTTCCTTTCACAGGCTATGGAAAATTCAATGCCTCGTCCCAAATGTCCATGAATTTTGGAAGATAGGGGGCTTGTGACCATAAAAATGGTCACTCCCAGGTCTAAATTTTTGCTTCTGCTAAACTAGTTTCACTGCATGATCATCTTACCACGAGGCGTATATTGTCTCTGATATGATATTGCTTCAACCCAAATGTGGTACCTGGTTTCTTTTTCTTTTTTCCTTAATTTCTATTGTTGTTGTTAACACAACTATACTTTCCATAAATGAAACATTCACACAAGGCTTTTTTTTTTTTTTTTTTCCTTTCTCTCTCTCTCTCTCT
>NW_006922011.1:616996-618767 GCF_000298275.1 Orycteropus afer afer | reverse complement strand
AATTATGTACACTGCCGTCGAGTCATGTCTGACTCATAGTGACCCCTCCTTGGGTTTCTGAGGCAGTATCACTATGGAAGTGGATTGCCCAACCTTCCTTCCAAGGAGTGGCTGGGTTTGAACCACCAGCCTTCTCGTTAGCCGTCAAATGTCTTAGGCACTATGTCACTAGAGCTCCCATATATATGTAACTATATCTAATTAAAAGAAAAAAAAACCCACTGCCATCAAGTCGACTCGACTCATAGCGACCCACGCTTGGCTTTCTGAGGTGATATCTCTATGGAGTAGATTGCCTAATCTCCCTTTAAAGGAGAAGCTGGTGGGTTTGAACCACCAGCCTTCTGGTTAGCAGTCAAATGCCTTAGGCATTATGCCACCAGAGCTCCCACTACATATCTATACAACCATACAATTATATCTATATAATATACAGCTAGGAGCTCTGGTTGTGTAGTGCCTAAGGCACTTGACTGCTAACCAGAAGGGCTGGTGGTTCAAACCCACCGGCCACTCCTCGGAAGGAAGATGGGGCAATCTACTTCCATAGTGATACTGCCTTGGCAACCCAAGGAGGGGTCGCTATGAGTCAGGTCTGACTCGACGGCACATAACAACAACAACAACAACAACATATGTAAAAAAGCTAAATATTGAAAAAAAAAAAAAAAAAAAAGCTCTAGGCTTCTACATATGGCTGTTGTTAGGTGCTATTGAGTTGATTTAAGTCATGGTCACCCCATGTGACAGATTAAAACTGCCCCATAGAGTTTCCTAGGCTGTAATCTTTACAGAAGCAGATTACCAGGTCTTTCTCCCCCAGAGCCACAGGGGTGGGTGGGGATTAGAACCACCAGCCTTTAGTTTAGCAGCTGAGCTCTTAAACATTATGCCTCCAGGGCTCCTTCTTTGCACAGTATAGAATCCTAATTCCTATTTAAACCCTGAGAGCCAGGCAAAAGCTTTCTTCTCCCAGTCCAAGGCCACTTTATTTTGGATTTCTAGGTAGTCTATGGTGGACACAAGCATTTTCTATGAGAAAAACTGTCATTCCTAGACTGAGGGTATGGTCTGGCTTTCTCAGCCTGAGTAATTCGGTTTTGCTGTTGCTTTTGCTTTGTTTTATTTTTTTAAAGTAATCTTTGTATTTTAAGATAATTGTAGATTCACATGCAGATATAAGAAATAATACAGAGAAATCCCTTATACCCTCACCCAGTTACCCCAAATTGGTAACATCTTGCAAAACTGTAGTCTGATGTAACAATTAGAATATTAACACTGATTCAATCAAGATACAATTCCATCACCACAAAGATTCTCCTGTTACCCTTTTATAACACTTTTTAGGCGTTCCCAAATCCCTAACTCCTGGCAATCACTATGCTTTTGTTCATTTCTAGAATTTTATCATTTCCAAAATGTCATATAAATGGTATCACATAGGATGTAAACTTTTGGGCATTTTTTCACTTGGCAAAAGTCCCTGGAGATTCTTCCAAGTTACTGTATGTATCAATAATTTGTGCCTTTTTCAAACAAAAGACAGGCATATGAGTTGAACATTTACCTGAGATAGATACACTCCTTGGAGAGAACAATCATGGGAGAAAGAAGGGTTACTTATGCACAGGGAGACAGCTCAGGGGGCAGGAGTCCATAGAGGGACGGACACAAGGAAGAGGTAACTATGGGGAGGAAGTGGGAGGGGAGCTGTTGCATTGTGGTAAACTGTGGTCAATGACATGAGACAAAGTATATGTGAACTGCT
>NW_006922011.1:614569-616896 GCF_000298275.1 Orycteropus afer afer | reverse complement strand
GAAGTGATGAGATTTATTTATATGTTAGAAATACAAACAAATTAAATTTTAAGGTAAAATTGTTTTTTTTCCTAAAGGATTGATTTCTTCATGGCTGCTTATCTTATAGAGTTCACAGTCTAGTGGGGCCAGCAGACATTAAACAACTAATTTTACAAGCATTTAATTACAATTTTGTTAAATGCTTTACTAGGATAACGTGTATTCTGATTGTGTAGAACAGGTGACCTAGTCTGGCCTGAGAGGCCTAAGAAGATTTTTTTGAGGAAGTAGCCTTTGATGAATGAGGAGTTATGGAGAAGGATGGTTAGAAATAATCCAGCTAGGAAAACAATATGAGTGGAGGCATGAGGCCAGGAAAGAACTTGGCTCCTTTGAACAGCTCATACAAGACCTATGTAGAAAGAGCTCAGGGAAAGAGTGCAAGAGTAGCGAATAAGGCTGAGGAAGTAAGCTAGGTCATGTAAGACTTTATAAGTCAGGTTAAGAATTTTAGATGTTATTGTAAAAACTGTTATAGAGACATGAATACAGTGCTGTGAACAATAACTAAATACTTGAAGGAAGCAGGAAACAGTTGGCTGGGGCAGGGGGGTGAGATTTAGGATCTGAAGTCTTAAAATCAAGGAGGTAAGTGCATTCCTGGCAAAGACATCACTATATGGAAAGGCCTGAAGTTGCAGTGGGCCCAGTTGAGACAAGAAGCAATGAGTACATATAGTAGGAGCACAAAAAGTGTAAACAATGGCAAGAGAAGAGATCAGGCTGAGAACAGACTGCAAATGGCTGTGTCTAAACTCCTAAGGAGTTTTGATTTTTATCCGTTAAGCATTGACTCAAGGGAGCAACAGCAACCGTATAATTTAGAAAGATAACTCCGGACATCATCATTGTTGTTTTTATGTGCCGTCAAGTCTGACCCAACTCATAACAACCCCTCCTTGGGTTTCCAAGGCAGTATCACTATGGAAGTAGATTGCTCCATCTTCCTTCCAAGGAGTGGCTGGTGGGTTTGAACCACCAGCCTTCTGGCTAGCAGTCAAGTGCCTTAGACACTATGCTACCAGAGCTTCTTGGACATCATCACAAAAATAACCAGCACATGAACAGGGCACATGGAGTGGTCAACATTGAAATCATGGGGAGTGGAGGTGGGGGCAGAATAAAGGACTTAATAGTTGGCAATTAGAAAAATCAGTTACCATGAGTTCATTCTGACTTATGGTGATCCCATGTGTTCCAGAGTAAAATGGTGTGGTGTAGTGCCTAAGGCATTTGACTGCTAACCAGAAGGTTGGTAGTTCAAACCCACCTGCCACTCTTTAGAAGGAAGACTGGGCAATCTATTTCGATAAATATTTACTGCCTCAGAAGCCCATAGGGGGTCACTATGAATTGGAATCAACTTGATGGCAGTGAGTTTGTTTTTTTAATTGGGTTTCCATGGCTGATTTTTCAAAAGTAGAGTCACCAGGCCGTTTTTCCAATGTGCCTCTGGGTAGACTTGAACCATCAATCTTTAGTCTTTTGATTAGCAGCTGAACACATTACCTGTTTGTACCACCTTGTTGTGTTGTTGTTTTGTGCTGTTGAGTTTCCATCTAGGGACTCCAAATAGAACCTAGAGGTAATGTAATCTTGATACTAAATCTGGGTCAGGAAATTATAGACCAATCCAATCTCACACAATAGGTAGAAAAACTCTAACTAAAATACTAACAAATTGAGCATTGAATGTGTATGTGTGTATGGTGGCTGGGTGGCACAATAGTAAAACACTCAGCTGCTAACCAAAAGGTTGGTTGGTGGTTCAAACCTACCCAAAGTCTCTGTGGCAAAAGACCTGGTGATCTACTCTCCAAAAGATTACAGTCTAAGAACAGGTTTGCTGGTCTGATAGAGCCTAATAGAACCCCTGAGGCTTTGGCCCCTAGCTGCCCATCGGGTCTGGAATATAACCCACTCCATGGCTTCCAGCCAAACAAAAGGCAGGCATATGAGCTGAACATTTACATTAGCTAGATACACTCCTTGGAGAGATCAATTATGGGAGAATAGAAGGGCTGTGTATACACAGGGAGGCAGCTCAGGAGGCAGGAGTGCATGGAGGGAAGGACACAGGGAAGAAGTGGCTATAGGGAGGAAGTGGAAGGAGAGCTGTTGCATTGTGGGAGATTACAGTCAATGTCATGAGACAAAGTATATGTAAACTGCTGCATGGAAGATGAATGTGCTCTGTAAACTTTCACCCAAATCACAATTAAAAAAAAAAAAAAAAAGAAGATTACAGCCTAAGAGGAGGAGAAACTGCAATAATAATAATAACA
>NW_006922011.1:600502-606814 GCF_000298275.1 Orycteropus afer afer | reverse complement strand
GGGAGGGGAGCTGTTGCATTGTGGTAAACTGTGGTCAATGACATGAGACAAAGTATATGTGAACTGCTGTATGGAAAGTAAATTTGCTCTGTAAACCTTCACCCAAATCACAATAATAAGTGAATAAATAAATAAATAAATGGTTTGTGCCTTTTTATTGCTGGATAATATTCTGTGCTACGGCTACACCAGTTTGTTTAATCATTTACTTTTTGAAGGACATCTGCTTTCCACTTTTTGCCTATTCCAAATAAAGCTTTTAAGAATATTCATTTACTGGTTTTTCCATGAACATAAGTTTTCATTTCTCTGGGATCAATGCCTAGGAGTAAAATTGCTAGATTGTGTGGTAGTGGGGGCATTATTTTGTTTTTTCAATATGAAACTACCAAACTGTTTTCCAGAGTAGCTGTTCCATTTCGTATTCTTACCAGTAACACATTAGTATTTCAGTTTCTCCACATCCTCACCAACATTTGGTGGTGTCACTATTTTTTAACCATTCTGCTAGGTATGTGGTGATATCTCTTGTGGTTTTAATTTGTATTTCCCTAGTAAATAATGATTTGAATGTGTTTTTGTGTGTTTATTTGCCGACCAGTTAGCCTCTTTGATAAAATGTCTAATCATGCATTTTGTCAATTTTCTAATTGGATGGTTTGGCTTTTTACTGTTGAATTTTGAGAGACTTTCATGAATTCCAGATGTTAGTCCTTTGTCAAATGTGTGGTTTACAAGTATTTTCTCCCTGTAGCTTCTTTTTGTCCTCTTAACCGGGTCTTTTGAAGAGTTAAAGCTTTAATTTTGATGAGGTACAAACTATTATTTTTTTTTTCCTTTTGTAGGTTGAGTTTTAGTGTAACGTTTATGAACTCTGCCAAATCCTAGATCGCAGAGATTTTCTCCAATTTTTTTTTCTAAAAGTGTTGTAGTTTTATGTTTTACATTGAATTCCATGATCCATTTTAAATTAATTTTTTATAAGGTGTGACATTTAGATCAAGGTACACTTTTTTGCTTATGATATCTGAGTAATTCAGTTTTAAATAACACCAGTTGACAAGCATCAAGAGTCCAGTCATTTGTTTATACTGCCCTTACTCAAACATGCAGTGAAAAGACTGTCAAGCCAGCATAGGTCTTCTGGCACCATCCACTCTTATATTCCAGGATGAGCCAATATTTGAATAAAAAGACCCATCTCTCAAGAACAAAGAACAAGTTTATGGATAGTTCTTAAGTCTATAATTAATACAAAGAACACATTTACTTAGTTGTGCCGAGACTCCATCATGCTAAAAGTGTACCTAATTTACTTTATTCAGAACATTTAACAGTCGTGGATATCTGCAATTGTTTTTAACTGCCCAACATCTGAACCAACTTACTAGATTTGGGAGATCTTCTATTATCTAGATTTTGGTGGGAAGTAGGATACTACCTCTAACTTCAGAACCTAAGGGAGGAGTTCATCCTCTACTCACTCTTTAGACAGCTTTGTGACCCAGCTTTGGCCACCAAGTACTTTGAATCTTAAGCAAGTAATGCCAAGATAAAGGAATGATATTGGATTTGTGGTGGCTACAGTATAGGCAATCTGGTGTCTGTGGCTGTGTTCATCTGGAGAAGTGGCCCTCCATAGTGGCAGCTATGTCAAACATTGTTGGCAGCCTGTGTTGTTGGTGGTGGCAAAATCCTCACCAGATTGTTTCTGTTACTCTGACTCCCTTGGTTCTATCTGAGAATGTTTCTCATCATTTCTGTATGTTACTTGATATTTTCCAATACATTCATCTTCCATTTAAATTAGCCAAAGTTGGCTATTTACTGCTGTCAATCAAGAGCCCGCACTGATATTTGCAGCATGTCAGTCTAAAATAGTGGTTGAGTGGATTCCCTAGAATTTCTGATTCACTAAGCCTAAGGTGGAGCCTGAGCATTTGCATTCTTTCAAGTTTCCAAGTGATGGTACAGTTGTGGTGAAGAGACCACATTTCGTCTTCATCAACATTGGTATGATTCTATAGTTTTGCCTCAAACCAGAAAGTAGATACTTGACAATAGAATTTGGATAATCAAAGGGCTTATTCTAGTGTTTGCCCCAAAACAATCCGTTTCAAAGAAGAACTGATATCTAGAGTTAGAAAACCATAAGCTATTGAATGATACTTCTTCAGTTTTGGAAAATTATAAACCTTGCTAATAAAAAAAGGCAAAGTCAGCTTGAGGAGGTCATGTGGGGTATAGTTGTTAAGCTGTAGAAGGAGGCTTCAGACCCTTTGGTGATGGGGATGGCTTGATTGTCCTATATGCTCACTCAGGTTTGATCATGGTTGATGATTCCTCTTACGAAAATCTGGAAGTTTGGAATTGGGCTCCAGGATCTCTGTGAAAACAGCTGTAGAAGATAGCCTAGGAGAAGCCAGTACAACTCCCCACTGTACAGTGTGGGACAGATTTGTTCTAAGTATATTCAAAGTACCTGTTGTTTACAAAAACAAATCCAAGAATATATGACCCTTTTCATCTCCTGTATGCCATATTCCCTTCCCATGGACAGAAGGAATAAAGAGTGCAAATGGAAACTAAGTCATATGCCTAGGGCATAAAGAAAATTAGGAGAATATCACTTACATTCTCACTATTTAAATCATCAGACCAGATTTTCTTTTGCAGTATTTGAAAAGAAGAGCAGAAAGAAAGTTGAGAATATTTAAGCAAGCAAAGAAAAGTGAGAAAAGGAGATATATATATATATATATATATATAGAGAGAGAGAGAGAGAGAGAGAGAGAGAGAGAATGAATATGTGTATGATATTGAGAAACCATTTTAATTCTCCTGGAATCCAGATTTCTGGGGCCATGGAATTGGGACCCACTTAGGCTATCTGCCCTTAGAGGTCCTTTTGAACCTTGATCCTTTAAGAAACTGTTTTCTCAGTCAATTTCAAGTCAAACAATAGCCTGATAAGCAACTTAGTGGAGATTGTTTTGGCTTAGGCACTAGGCTCTTTTGGAGAATGACAGTGACCTTCAGAGACTACCCTGCCCTGGCCACCTATATAACCTGTGCCCAATCTGAATCCTATCTGCAATCCTATCTCACAATAAATACATCCTGTTACACTAATGTTTGATTTTTCTATGCACTTTTAGGTTTTTGACAATATGTATAAAACTTTCCTAACCTGCATCAGAGGGGAATACATAAATTGATTTGAAATTGTAAAGAATTTGTAAAAAATAAATTGAGGCCCTGGGGGCAGGTAATAATAGAACAGAAAGCCCCATTTGGCTAACAACTAGGCTTTTGTTTTGGTGTTTGCAAGCTATAAACCCACTGCCATCCAGATATTCAGATGATTGGACTTATAGTGACCCCCATTGTGCTTCTAAGGCTATGAATCTTTATGTAAATAGTTATCCTCATCTTCCTCCCATGGAGCAGCTGGTGGGTATGAACCTCTGTCCTACTTGTTAGCAGCCAAATGCCTTACCCACTACGCAACCAGAGCTCCTTGCTTGAAAGCTATACTAAACCAAACCAAACCAAACTCACTGCCATCAAGTTGATTCCGACTCATAGTGATCCCATTGGGTTTCCTAGGCAGTAAATCTTTACGGTAGTAAAGGAGTGGCTGGCTGGTGGGTTTGAACTACCAGCCTTCTGGTTAGCTGTCAAATGCCTTGCACTTGCTTAGGGCAATATATGAGATTTTTAAAAACAGGATGTAAGAAGGAAGGCACTGGGAGCCTCAAACAGAAACCAGGAAAGAGATTTTGAAAGGGGTTCAGGAAAGGGAAATGCCATGTGCTATGTGAAGAAGGTCCCCTCCTCCAATTCCCTACAAAATTCTTAGGAAAGCATCAATTTCCAATTCAGTTGACACTTATTTTTAGAAAGCATTGGTGTGATGAGTCTTGCTTTCAGAGTGGCAAGGAGAGAGAGCAGAGCCTACCAGAGAGATACAGATATGTGTGGTTTATAGATTCAGGAAGTCCTCACTATTCAAGGATGGTTTGTCCAGAAAAAGTCTACAGAAGGTGAATCCACTTAAAATAGAAAATTAAATTTTATACTAAATAGTAGGGGGAAAAGGCTTCAGTAGGAATTTATCTTGAACAGAACAAAAATTACAAAGAAACTTTGTCTTAACAGAATTAAGTTATAACTGTAACTAAGTATTTTCTTAGGACTGTCAATTGTTCACTCCCCCATCTAGACCACCAGGGAAACATGTTACTCAAAGTTGAGTTTATTGAACCTCCCACAGCAAAGGAGAACCTACTATTGACAAGTCTCAGTCATGTCTCAAAAAGGGAAAGTTAGAGTAGGTGTTTACAGGGCTCTGGGCTCTGGACTTACAAAGTTTAAGCCTTGACTTTAAAAGCAGGGAATTAATTAGGATGGGGCCAAGTGTTTTACATAATAGTTTAGGATTGGTGGACACAGTGAGGGAGGAACTTGAAGCAAATCTTGGCAAGTGAAATGTCTGAAGATTAAGCTCTTTATCCAGGTAAGGAGCAATGGTGGTATAATGGTTAAATACTTGGCTATTAACCAAAAGGTTGGCAGTTCGAACGCACCAGCTGCTCCATGGGAGAAAGATGTGGCAGTCACCTTCCATAAAGATTCACAGCCTTGGAAACCCTAGGAGTCAGTTGTATCCTGAGCTATGAGGTCGCTATGAGTTGGAATAAACTTGACAGCAACAGGTTGCCCAGAGAAGCAATCTGTTATCCTGATGGGAGAGCTGTTGCCCAGGTTGGCATATTATTTGCATCCAAAAAAATTGGATTGAACTATTTCCTGAAGCAAATAGTGACCATATTTATTGTTATATTTTTATGTTCCTGAGTAAGAATTTCCTCAAACAGGCCAATCATGTTGGTACAGGTAGTTTCAGTTTTCAGTACCAGTAGCTGATTAATGACATGTTTTTTTATTGTTGTTAAGTGCTGTTGAGTCGGCTCCAACTCCTAGCAACCCTATGTTCAATAGAACAAAACTGTGCCTGGTCCTGTGCCAATCTCACAATCCTTGCTATACCTGAGCCCATCATTGCAGCCACTGTGTCAATCTACCTCGTTGAGGGCCTTCCCCTTTTTCATTGACCCTGCACTTCTTAATTCTCAGAATGGAAGAAAACTTTTTAATTACAGACTCTAAAGCTCTGTAAATACTCTACTCTAACTTTCCCTTTTTGAGACATGACTAAGACTGGTCAAGTATGTTCTCCTTTACTGCTGTAAGTTCAATAAACTCAGCTTTGCTTGATAAACAGGTTTTATGTGTGTGTGTAATTTTTTGATAAATTCTCTGATAACATGATGGGACATCTATGACTTTGTATCCAACTTACGTGGAGAGTGATTTTAAAAACTTTTATATAGGTATAATTGATGTACCATAAATTGCACATCTTTAAAGAATATAATTTGATAAGTCTTGATATATTTGTATACCTGTGAAAGGACCACCACAATAAAGATAGTGAACAATTCATCACTCACAAATATTTCCTCAAGCCCCATTGCGATCCTTCTCTCCCATCCCCAGAACCTATGTAACCATTGATTTACTTTCTGTCATTATGGATTAGTTTGCATTTTATAGAGTTTAAAACCAAACCCACTGCCATCAAATTGATACTGACTCATAGTGACCCCCACTGGGTTTCCGAGGCAGTAATCTTTACCGAAGTAGATTGCCCAGTCTTGCTTCTGTGGAGTGGGTGGTGAGTTTGAACCACCAACTTCCTGGTTAGCAGTCAGATACCTTAGGCACTGTGCTACCAGAGCTCCTTAATATAGAGTTTATATAAATGGTATCATACAATATGAACTCTTTTTGGTCTGATATCTTGTGCTTAGCATAATTGTTTTTAATTAATCCTTGTTCTATCAATGATTCATTCTTTTTCATTGCTGAGTAGTGTTACACTATATCAATATACCACAATTTGCTTATCCATTCATCTACTGATGGACATTACAGTTTTTTTTTAGGATCTGGTCCTTACAAATAAAGCTGCTGTGAATATTCATGTACAAGTCTTTGTATGGACTTAAATTTCCTTTTTTCTTGGCTAAATCCCTATGATTGTTATGGCTAGCTCATAGGTGTATGTATAATTTTTTTTTTTTTAAAAGCCTACAAACTTGTTTCCCAAAGTGGCTATACCATTTTTTATTTCTGAGAACATTGTATAAGAATTTCATTTGCTATACATCATTGTCTATGATCAGTCTTTTTAAATTTAAACATTCCAATGGGAGTATAGTGGGTTTTAATTTGCATTTCCCTAAT
>NW_006922011.1:589269-599970 GCF_000298275.1 Orycteropus afer afer | reverse complement strand
AACACATGGGGTTGCCATGAATTATAATCAATTCAAAAAAAAAAAAAAAAAAAAAGATTTTTTTTTTCTGAATAGGCAGAGAGTAATTTTTGCAAATATTATCAAGAGCCTCATCAATTTTTTAATGGCCTCCCCCAATTGTTTGATATTAAAATTATTCCTTTTTGAAGCACATACCTTTTCTATTTTTTTCTGCTTGTATTAATACATGCACACACACACATATAGATATAGGTATAGATTTCTTTTTCCACTCAAACTTCTATCTGTGCAAGGGAAGTAGATAGGACTCCTCCAGGATGGTCAGTCCTGTAATATCTGGTGAGGTGGGCATGAGGGGACGGGGGAGTATAGATAGACAGAGCTAGGTATGAAAGAGAACCTGGACTACTTCTACCCCAGAAATTTTAGAGATAGACTCAGCAGGAGAGCTATTATTTATTGAGCCAGTTGCATTCATTTGCTCCACCTCTCAGCTTCTTTAGACTCATGTTATCTGATTATTTTGCTCTTTATTCCTTTTATTTTCTATCACCTCCTAGCTTCCTGGTTATTTTCCATCATTTGTTGAACACATTAGCACTTGGCCCACTGTTTTCTTCCTTACCATTGTTCTGGATGACTTCAGGATTTACACAGATTATCCGGTAAAGACCTGAGGCCTCAGGCCCTTTGATTTCTTCATCTGCAGTGATTTTTGTCCTCCCTCTTTCCTCAGCCACCCTGGCATTGTCATCACTGAGATTTGTACCACTCTTTTTTTGGGGGTAGGTGGGTGGGCAGGGGGTGTACAGGTGACTCACAAGTGAGCCTTGAGGTAGCCAGACTTCTGGGCACATGTGTTGGTATTTACTGTTGATTGTAAGGAGCTTTGGGGGCTGACTGTGGAGGTGGAACATCACCCTGAGTTTCTCACCAAAGGAGTCCTATGACCAGACTCATAGCCAGCAGCCCCCCAGCTGATGCCCAGAGGTTTATGAAATGAATGGCCAATGCCACCACCCAGTGTTTTGTTTCCTTTTAACTTTAAATTTTATTTTCCTAAGTGAAGATTCAAGTAGGTTTTTGAATACCAATTTCTAGAGTTAGTAGGCATTTGGCTGGAGATACAAATTTGGAAGTTGTCAGGAGAGAGAAGATAGGACATTTGATAATAAATGAGATCACCCAGAATACAATATAGACAGAGAAGAGAAGATAAACACTTGAGAATTCCAAGTGGTTCAGAGCAGAAGTCAACAGACAGAAATAAGAAAACTAAGAGTGGTGTTGAGGTCCTCAAGTCCATCGTCACGTTCTCACATTAACCAGATGGGCTCATTCAGCTCAGCATAAAGTTATACTCATGGCTAAGCTTTAGTACAGAGATGTAGTGTAGTGATGTATCAGATCACGAGGGAAAGAGACACAAACAGAGTTTGGAAGAATCCATGTGTTAGTTTTCATATACTTTCTACCTTCCACAAGGGCTCATGTAAAGCACACTTTCCCCTCAGCAATAAAAATGCAGCAATGTGTGTGGTATTTCTTCCCAGGAATGCCCATTAAAGACTCAGTGCCCAAGGTTTTCATTGAGTGCTGGTCGGGTAGGCACCTTCTGCCTACAAAATTCTAGATTCATGAGAAAAGAAAGCGTTCAGCCTAAACCACATTGTACTCATATTCTAGGCACAGTGAGTCACCCTCATCAGTTAGGGAGTGATGAGAATAATCCTGAAATCCAAATTCTCTGATGTCAGCCAAGGGTTAAACTTACAAGGCCTTTTTAAGGATTGGGAGCTCTGGTGGCGTAGTGTCTAAGGCATTTGACTACTAACCAGAAGACTGGTGGTTCAAACCCACCAGTCACTCCTCAGAAGGAAGGCTGGGCAATCTACTTCCATAGCGATACCTCCTCGAAAACCCAAGGAGGGGTTGCTGTGAGTTGGATGTGAATCAACAGCAGTGCCTTGCATTGCATTGTTGTGTTCCTAGGACTGTTAACTCTTTTCTGTGGCATCGCAGAAGCTAAATGAAGAGAATATTTTCCCCCCAGGAGAATACTTCCACAGAGAGAGGGAGAGAGAGATGCTGCTAGAGGGTCAAGGAAAATAAAGACTGAAGTGTCCAATGGATTTGGCAATGTAAAGGTCATTGTTGACTTTGACAAGCACAATTTCAAAGACACGGTGGTAAAGCAAAGCTGGATTGGGAAGGATTCAAGACTTGTTAGTGACAAAGTAGAGACAGTATGTGGAGGCAGGATATTTCAAAAAGTTTTCCTGTAAAGGAAAGTGGAAGAGGTAATTTACATATAGGTCAATAAAAGTTGTTTTTTTTTTTAACAGGTGAGAACACATGTTTCTGTGGGTCTTTGGGTGCAGAATAATTCATTGGAAAAGGAGATATGATAGTTTGGAGTAGAAGGGATTGGATCCAAGCAGAAGTGAAATGATAGGGAGGAGGGAAACTGGAGTGAAGAAGGAGAAAATGTATGGGTGCAGGTAGAATCATAGATTTGGAGATCAGAAGACAAGCAACTTCTGATGGTTTCTGTTTTCTTAAAAGTGTGAGGTGGTTCCCTTAGCTTGGTATAGAAGCTTGTGGAGTAGATATCTGAGGAGAAAAGTAGAAAGGTGAGAATCTATAGAGTAAGGAAGAAAGTACTTTGGGAAAGAGAATGTGTAAAATGACAAGCTGACAGATCATGCCAGATGTTAAGGAGAACTATGGAATTATTTTCTAAATGTTTTATTAATGAGAACAATAATTATCAAGATCTATTTTGAATGGAAAGTACTTAATTGCGTACTGTTGTTCTTGTTGTTAGTTGCCATCAAGTTAGCTCCAACTCATGGCAGTCTATGTATAAAAAAACAAATCATTGCCCAGTCCTGCTCTGTCTTTATGATCGTTGACATCCTGGAGGCCATTGTTTTGGTTATTGTGTCAGTCCATTTCATTGAGAGTGTCACTTATTTTCACTCATCTTCAACTTTACCAACTATGATGTCTTTTCTAGCAATTGGTCTTTCCTGATGACACATACAAAGTAAGTTAGCAAAAAGTCTTGCCATCCTTGCTTCTAAGAACATTTGGTTTGTAGCTATTCTAAGACTGATTTATTTATTTATTCTAAGAATAATTGTATTGGGTAGCATGTAAAAATACGAATGAAATAATCAGACCTTTAGCCAAATAGTCCATTACTACCCCCAGACTACTTTAGTGTTATAATTTCATTCCCAAATTATGTGAGTACTGAACACTGAAACTCAGTGACCAAAAGCCAACCAGTCAACCAGTCTCTCCCATCCAGACACACACATAAAACATATCTCTAACATTACACGTAACTTCCCTCGTTACAGGAAGATCTGGTAGCATAGTGTCTAAGGCATTTGACTGCTAACCAGAAGGCTGGTGGTTCAAACCCACCAGCCACACCTCAGAAGGAAGGTTGGGCAATCTACTTCCATAGTGATACTGCCTCGGAAACCCAAAGAGGGGTCGCTATGAGTCAGACCTGATGCAATGGCCGTAAGTTTGTTTTTTTTGGTTTTCCCTCGTTACACAAAACAGGAAGAACAATTATGTTTCACTGATAGTGTTAGATGGTCTATCATGTAATGTTTCCATTACATTCAGAATATCAAGTTTGTGTATTATGTTATGGTTCTTTATATATATGTTTTTAAAATTGTCACAACAGGACCATCTTTCCATTTTTGCGGAAGTGTCTCATGAAGCAAAGCATAAAGTATATTTTAAAAAGAAGCTCCAGAATCTTTGCAATCTGAAAGACATATTTTTAGTGCATATTTTGACTCTCATATTTACTGAGTTCCAGCTGCAGTACTTGTCTCAGAGAACTACTCTGCCCCACCCACTTTTCCCATTATTACTTTCAGTTGTGAGATGAAATGTTCTCTTTAAAAAACCAAAAAGGTTCTTCTAAATAAGGAAATGTCCAAAGAGCAACTTTGTCTTTTATTTAATCTCAAATTAAATCAAGAGAAAATATTTTCACATCTAAAAAACTCATTCAAGCCTGCAGTGACATTGCTGTTTTTCTCACTGCATAAATCATTATTATTATCACATTTCTTAGTTTTTTTCTAGAACATGAAATAATTAAACTTAAAATATGCCCTTGCTAGACACAATTAAAGGAGCTCTGGTGGTGTAGTGATTAAGGCATTTGGCTGCTAACCAAGAGGTCAGTGGTTCAAACCCACTAGCTGCTCTGCAGAAGAAAGACGATGCAGTCTGTTTACAGCCTTGGAAACCTTATGGGAAAGTTCCACTCAGTCCTATAGGGTCACTATGAGTTGAAATCAAGTTGATGGCAATGGGATTTGTTGTTGTTGTTGTTAGGTGCCGTCAAGTCATCTCCAACTCACTGGGACCCTATGCACAGCAGAATAAAATCCTGCCCTATCTTGTGCCAGCCCACGATCCTTGCTATACCTGATCCCATCATTGCAGCCACTGTCCATATCGTTGAGGGCCTTCCTCTTCTTCATTGACCCTCAACTTTGCCAAGCATGATATCCTTCTCCAGGGAATGATCCCTTCTCACAACATGACCAAAGTAGGTGAGACAAAGTCTGGCCATTTTGCTTCCAAGGAGCATTCTGGCTGCACTTTCAGGACAGATTTGTTAGTCCTTTTAGACCATGGTACTCTTAGCATTCTTCTCCAACACCACAACTCAAAAGCATCATCTTCTTTGGTCTTACTTATTTATTGTCCAGCTCTCACATGCATAAGAGATGATTGAAAATACCATGATTTGGGTTAGGCACACCTTAGTCTTCAAAGAGACATCTTTGCCCACTTCAAAGAGGCCTTTTGCAGCAGATTTGCCCAATGCAATGCGTCGTCTGATGTCTTGACTGCTGCTTCCATTGGTGTTGATTGTAGAACCAAGCAATATGAAATCCTTGACAACTCCAGTCTTTTCTCCATCCACCTTGAAGCTGTTTATTGGACCAGTTGTAAGGATTTTTGTTTTCTTTCTATTGAAGTGTAACCCATACTGCAGACTGTAGTCTTTGGTCTTCATCAGTAAGTGCTTCAAGTCTTCCTCACTTTCAGCAAGCAAAGTTGTGTCATCTGCATATCACAGGTTGTTAATGAGTCTTCCACCAATCCTGATGCCATGTTCTTCTTCATATAATCCAGCTTCTTGGGTTATTTGCTCAGCATACAAGTTGAATAAGTATGGTGAAAGGATACAGCCCTGACGCACACTCCCTTCTCTATTTTGAACCATGCAGTGTCCCCTTGTTCTGTTTGAATGACAGCCTCCTGGTCTATGTACATGTTCCTCATGAGTACTATCAAGTGTTATGGAATTCCCATTCTTCTCAATGTTATCCATAATTTGTTATGATCCACACAATTGAATGCTTTTGCATAGTCAATAAAACATGAGTAAATATCTTTCTGGCATTCTTTGCTTTCAGCTAAGATCCATCTGACATCAGCAATGATATCCCTGGTTCCATGTCCTCTTCTGAATCCAGCTTGCGTTTCTGGAAGCCTCTGTCAATATACTGCTGCAAGTGTTTTTGATATATCTTCAGTAAGATTTTACTTGCATGTAATATTAATGATACTGTTTGATAATTTCCACATTCTGTGGGATCACCTTTCTTTGGAATGTGTACAAATATGGATCTCTTCCAGTCAGTTGGCCAGGTAGCTGTCTTCCAAATCTCTTGGCATACTGGAGTGAGTGCCTCCAGTGTGGCATCCATTTGTAGAAATATCTTAGTGGTTATTCTGTCAATTCTTGGAGCCTTGTTCTTCACCAATTCCTTCAGTGAAGCTTCTGAACTTCTTCCTTCAATACCATTGGCTCTTGATCATATGCCACTTCCTGAAATGGATGAACATCAACCAATTCTTTTTGGTACAGTGACTCTGTTTTCCTTATATCTTCTTTCGATGCTTCCTGCATCATTCCATATTTTGCCCATAGAATCTTTCAGTATTGCAACTTGAGGCTTACATTTTTTTCCTTAGTTCTTTTAGCTTGAGAAATACTGAGCGTGTTCTTCCCTTTGGTTTTCTAATTCCAAGTTTCTGCACATTTCATTATAGTAATTGACTTTGTCTGCTCAAGCTGCTCTTTGAAATCTTCTGTGTACAGCTCTTTTATCTTGTCATTTCTTCCATTTGCTTTAGTTACTGTCAGCTCAAGGGCAAGTTTCAGAGTCTCTTCTGACATCCATTTTGGTCTATTCTTCCTTTCTTGTCTTTTTAGTGACCTCTGGCTCTCTTCATGGATGAAATAATCAGACCTTTAGCCAAATAGTATGTCATCCCACAATCCCTCTGGTTTTTGGTCACTGGTGTTCAATGCATCAAATGTATTATTTAAATGGTCTCTAAATTCAGGAAGGATATTATCAAGGTCATATTTTGACTCTTGTGGACTTGTTTTAATTGTCTTCAACTTCAAGTTGAACTGGCATATGAGCAGTTGATGGTCTGCTCCACAATCATCTCCTGACCTTGTTTTGGTTGAAGATATTTAACTTCTCCATCACCTCTTGCCGCAGATGTAGTCAATTTGATTCCCATGTACTCCATCTGGCAAAGTCCATCTGTATAGCTGCCATTTGTGTTGTTGAAAAAAGGTATTTGCAATGAATAAGTCATTGGTCTTGCAAAATTCTATCATGCAATCTCAAGTGTTATTTCTGTCACCAAGGCCAAATTTTCCAACTACCGGTAACTCTTCTTTGTTTCCAACTTTCGCATTCCAGTCACCAGTGATAATTAACACATCTTCACTGTGTGTTTGGTCAATTTCAGACTGTAGCAGTTGATAAATAACTTCACTTCCCTTATCTTTGGCTTTGGTGGTTGGTGCATAAATTTGAATAGTAGTCATATTAACTGGTCTTCCTTGTACACATTAGATATTATCCTATCACTGACCGCATTGTACTTCAGGACACATCTTGAAACATTCTTTATGATGATGAATGCCATGCTATTCCTCTTCAAATTGTCATTCCCAGCATAGTAGATCATATGGTTGTCTGATTCAAAATGGCCAATACCAGTCCATTTCAGCTCACTAATGCCTAGGTTATCAATCTTTATGTGTTCCATTTCATTTTTGACAACTTCCAATTTTCCTAGATTCATACTTCATACATTCCATGTTCCGATTATTAACAGATGTTTGTAGCTGTTTCTGCTCAATTTGAGTCATGCTACTCAGCAAATGGAGGTCCTGAAAGCTTTACTTTATCCATATCATTAAGGTTGGTTCTAATCTGAGGAGGCAGCTCTTTCTCAGTTGTATTTTGACTGCCTTCCAACCTAATAGGTTCATCTTTCTGCACTGTATCAGACAATGTTTCTGAGCTGTTCATAAAGTTGTGCAGCAATGTATCAGACAATGTTCCTGAGCTATTCATAAAGGTGCGCAGCAATGTATCAGACAGTGATTCTCTCCTATTCATAAGGTTTTCCCTGGCCAATTCTTTGAGAAGTGGATGGCTTCTTCCTTCTTCCTAGTCTGTCTCAGTGTCATTGAAACTTGTGCACTATGTGCAGCCTTGCTGGCATTTGAAACACTGGTGGCACAGCCTCAAGCCTCACAGCAACATGCAAGCCACCACAGTATGACAAACTGACAGACAAAGTCATCTCCCTTAGCTGTTTGAAGAAGCCTGGCAGTTCAAATCCACCAGCCACTCCTCAGAAGGAAGGTTGGGTAATCTACTTCTGTAGTGATACTGCCTCAGAAACCCAAGGAGGGGTCACTATGAGTTGGGTCTGACTCGAGGGCATGTAACAACAACAACAGCTGTTTGAAACCTCTCTGCCCTTTCCTTACCTGATCCTGCCGCTTTTTTGTCCCTGGATTTCCCTCCTTTCCTGCTTCTTGGGTTGGGTCTATCTCCCTCCCCTTACCTGGATCCTGCCACTTCTGTTGTCCCTGGCTTTCTCTCCTGTTTTGGTTATCTAGTACCACTCTGACAGGAATATACCACAAATGGGATGGCTTTAACAAACAGAAGTTTATTCTCTTACAGTTGGAGGCTTAAAGTCTGAGTTCAAAGTGCTAGACTCTAGGGACTGGGTGAAAGACCCCCTGCCCTGGGCTTCACCTCTGCCTCCTGCTCCTGGCCCATTGGAGCTGGAGGCTTTTCTTCACTCAAACAACTGCTTGCTGCTGAGACTGTCAAGCCCAAGGTTGAGAAGTAAAAAGGCACAGTCTTCATGTTAGAAATCCACACAGCTGGCCATTAATTCAAGTCTGTTGAAAGTCCCAAAGTTGCCGAGCATGGCAGGCTGCTGAACAACAACACGGCTACATGCAGGGTTCAAGCATGCCATAAGCTAGAGACCATTCCCAAAGCTGTTTCTTATACACAGGAAGCAGACCACATACCCAAAGCAGCTACTCAGCTGATCCAGTAGATTGCACCATGTAGTTAATTACTATTCTCACCAGGGGGAATAACTTCAGCTGCCCAGCCACTCATCCAGGCCCAGCCAAGTTGACACACAAACTTAATCACCACACCTCCTTTCCTGTCTCTTGGGTGGGGCCTGTCTCCCTCCCCTTACCTGGATCCTGTCACTTTTGTCGTCCCCAGCTTTTCCTCCTTTCCTGCCTCTTGGGTGGGGCCTTCCTTTTGTGTAATATGTTATGCTAATTGAGCTTGATGACCCCTGTGACCATGGTCCAGAGCCCTGAGGTCCAACTACTCACTCCCTTTGGGTAGCTGGCTGTGGCCAACAAGCCACCACAACCTTGTCCCTTGCCATCTCTATCACACACTTGGACATTCCCACAGCACATACAAATAGATGTGTAGAAATATTACCTGCTAACCCTATACATGGTCATGGGCACACCCCCTACTGCCTGATACCTGATCATACCCGATACCTGATACATACCTGATTGTACAGCCTGTCCACGCATCAATCCACCTATGAATCTATGCTTGCTTGTCATCACTGACAGTGCAGTACTGTACATGCAAACAGGTTTATCTTTGTTTTCTGTACCTCCCATGTCATAGAGGAAGATTCTATGTCTTCCTCTTCCTCAATGCTGTATTAGTCTCTTAACATTGACTAAAGCACCACTGTATTGAAAGGCCACCATCCATCTATTTGTTTGTTATACTGTGGTGGCTTGTGTGTTGCTTGGATGCTGGAAGCTATGTCACCGGGATTTCAAATACTAATAGGATCACCCATGGTGGGCAGGTTTCAGTGGAGCTTCCAGACTAAGACAGAGAGGCTTGGTGATTTACTTCCAAAAATTAGACAGTGAAAACCCTCTGGATCACAACAGAATGTTGGCCAATATAATGCTAGAAGATGAGCCTCTAAGGTGGAAGGCACTTCCCAATAACTTCAACAATGAACTCACACATACCAATGATCATGAAGATGGTGTAAGACTGAACAATGTTTCATTCTTTTATACATAAGGAGACAACTTGACTAACAACTAACAAATGTTCAAAAAGATGTTCTAGACATTGCTGGTTCCAAGTGAGTAGTATTAATTTATACATCTGGCTTTTCTGCTTACAGGTACGTCAGTTTGAGTCCTCTAGTAAGCAGACACTGAGATGGTGTTAGAAGTTCAAAGAGGTTTGTTGAAGATAATGCCTGTAGTAGGTTGAATCGTGGCTCCCAAAAAGGTATGTCCAAGGCCTAAGTGGGCCTTATGAGAGAAAGGAGAAGATTTGAGACCTGGACACACAGAGAAGAGGGCCATGTAAAGATGGAGACAGAGATTGGAGTGGTGCATCTATAAGCCAAGAATGTTGATGACCACCAGAAGCTAGGAGAGAAGCATGAAACAGATTCTCCCTCAAAGGCTTTAGAAGAAACCAATGCTGCCAACATCTTGATTTTAGACTTCTGTCCTCTAAAACTGTGAGAAAATAAATTTGTTTTGTTTTAAGCCCCTAAGTTTTGGTAATTTTTTTTTTATGATAACTGTTGTTATTGTATACCATCAAGTCAATTTCAACCAACAGTGACCCTATAGGACAGAGTAGAGCTACCCCATAATGTTTCCAACACTGTAATCTTTATGGAAACAGATTGCCACATATTTCTCCCGCAGACTGGCTGATGGGTTTAAACTGCTGACCTTTTGGTTCACAGCCCTAAGAACTAATATAATGCCTATGAGAGATAAAGGGGTAGGAAAGAGATTTGAGTAGGTAAAGTATTCAGATGATGATGTTGATCTAACACCAGTCAAAGGAAAGGGGAAAGGGAATAGAATTGGGTAGGGAGAGCCTCAGACTTTGATAGACATCTAACAAAATCTCAGCTGACCCAATGGGGAGCTCTAGAGCAATAATTGCCTGTTAGAGAAATATTACTTTGGATAGAAATGGCTAGGATAAGCTCAGTCATTGCCAGGGGCTGCCTGGCAAGAGGATGGTCTCAGGCTGAACACTGTTGTGTTGTTGTTGTTAGGTGCCGTTGACTCATCTCTGACTCATAGTGACCCCATGCACAGGAGAAGAAAACACTGCCCGATCCTGCGCCAGCTCCATGATCCCTGCTATATTTGAGCCCATCATTGCAGCCACTGTGTCAATCCATCTTGTGGAAGGCCTCCCCCTCATTCATTGACCCTCCACCTTACCAGGCATGACACCCTTCTCCAGGGAATATTCCCTTCTGACAACATGACCAAAATAGGTGAGA
>NW_006922011.1:586871-587407 GCF_000298275.1 Orycteropus afer afer | reverse complement strand
CTCTTCTGTCATCCATTTTGGTCTTCTCTTCTTTTCTCATCTTTTTAGTGATCACTTGCTTTCTTCATGGATAATGTTCTTGATATCCTCCCACAATTCATCAGGTTTTCGGTCATTCGTGTTCAATGCATCAAATCTATTCTTCAGATGATCTCTAAATTCGGGGGAGATGTATTCCAGATCATATTTTGGCTCTCTTGGACTTGTTTTAGTTGTCTTTAACTTCAAGTTGAACTTTCATATGAGCAGTTGATGGTCTGTTCCACAATCAGCTCCTGGCCTTGTTTTGGCTGAAGATATTGAACTTTTCCACCACCTATTGCCACAGATGTAGTCAACCTGATTCCTGTGTGTTCCATCTGGTGAAGTGCACGTGTAGAGCTGACGTTTGTGTTGTTGAAAAAAGGTGTTTGCAATGAGCAAGTTGTTGGTCTTGCAAAGTTCTACCATGCGAGTTCCAGCATTATTTTTGTCACCAAGGCCAAATTTTCCAACTACCGGTGATTCTTCTTTGTTTCCAACTTTTGCATTCCAGT
>NW_006922011.1:567698-584861 GCF_000298275.1 Orycteropus afer afer | reverse complement strand
GTAGTCTGTGTCAGTGTGTAAGCTGGGCTGATACCTGTGCACAATGTGCATCCCGCTGGGTTTGAAACACCAGTGGCTCAGCCTCAAAACTCACATCAACATGTCACCATGGTAGGACAAACCAACAGACAAGACTGTCTCCCTGTTGGAAATCTCTCATACCACCCTTATCTGGGTCCCCACGGCTGACTCCTCCTCTGTCCGGGTTCCTGGGCCTTTTAATCCCCTTTCTCCCACTCTCCCGCCCTGCTGCTTTGGGTGTACCTGAGTTCCCTCTCCTCAGCTGGATCCCGGAGTCTGCCTGCTCCTTTGTCGGGGTTCCTGGCTTTTAATCCCCTTTCTCCCTCTTTACCATCCTGCTGCTTTTGGTGTGCCCGGGTTCCCTCCCCTCACCTGGTTCCCTGTGGCTGAATGCTTCTTTGTCCAGGTCCCTGACTTTTTATCCCCTTTCTCCCACTCTCCCACCCTGCTGCTTTGGGCGTGCCTGAGTTTCCTCTCCTCACCTGGATCCCTGCGGGTGACTGCTCCTCTGTCCAGGTTCCTGGCTTTTTATTCCCTTTCTCCCACTCTCCCACCCTGCTGTTTTGGGTGTGCCTGAGTTCCCTCTCCTCACCTGGATCCCTGTGGCTGACTGCTTCTCTGTCTGGGTTCCTGGCTTTTAATCCCCTTTCTTTTGCTTTCCTGCCCTGCTGCTTTGGGGTAGCCTAAGTTCCCTCTCCTCACTTGGATCCCTGTGGCTGACTGCTCCTCTCTCTGGGTTCCTGGCTTTTTATCCCCTTTCTCCTCCTCTCCTGCCCTGCTGCTTTGGGCGTGCCTGAGTTCCCTCTCCTCACCCGGATCCCTGTGGCTGACAGCCACAGAGAACACTGTTGTAGCAGATCCCAGAGTGCTGCAGCTGGAAGTTGTAAACTAACTATTTTCTTCCAGTTGAAGGGAGACCTAACCAGTGCATCTGCATCACTGCTAGAAGAGTTGTACTTCTTTTGCTAATGTTGTCCTCCTCCAATGGTTCAGTTCAAGATTCACAAATTCAGAATTTAAATTGTTGCACAGTCTCCTAACTCTTTTCTTGGCCAATTCCACATCTATCTGTTAAACGTTGTTACCAGACTGACCTTCCTAAAATATCATTTTATTATGTCGGTCCTTTGCTCAAAAATATTCAGTGACTCCCTATTATCTAAGAGGGCTGAGTGGTGCAAGCTGTTTGCAATCAGACGCTAACCTAAAGGTTGATCATTCAAACATATCCGGTGGCTGTATGGAACAAAATTCTGGCAATCTGCTTCTACATAATCACAGCCAAGAAAACCCTATGAAGCAGTTCTACTCTATAACACATGGGGTTGCCATGAGTCAGGGGTTGACTCAACAGCAGCTAAGAACAACTCTATTATCCACAAAATAAAGCCCAAATTCCTTAGCTTGGTACTCAATGCTAACACAAGACACTGGCCTCAACTTACCATTTTGTTTGTATCTAACTTTGTCTTCTCTCTGGTCAATCCTCATCGGGTGTACTTTTGACCTCCCAAACATTTCATTTGTATTTACGTATTTCTTTTTGCTCACGTAATATCTTTTACTCCATCTGATATACCACTCTCCCTTCTATCTCCCTATCAAAACCTAACTCATCCTTCTAGGGTTAGTTTCCATTCCCTCTCTAAGGTAAATAGTCTCTGCCTCTTCCTCAGAAATTGTTCATTGTGTCTTCCACTTGTTCATATGCTTCTTTCTTTTATTACTCAAGCTTTAATATGAACATGTTTCTTTCCCAACTGTACTGTCATTTCCTTTGGAATATGACAAACAAAATATTATTTATTACTCAATATATACTCCAATATTGAATGACTGAAGAGGGGAATAAATGATAAAAAGTCATGACAGAAATGCAAAAAATAGAGAAGAGATAAAACCTTATATAAGTTCATTGTAAAGTGAAAGAATATTCTGTCATCTTTTTTTTTGTGTGTGTATGCGGGAGGAGGGAAATAGAAGGCCTTCTTCAGTTTCTATTTCTTTCTTAGGTGAAATGCAGGGCAGAATTCTTTACCTGAGATGCAGGGATATTTAGGCTATATATTGATGGGCTTTGGTAGTGGGTGCTGATCAAAGTTCTTTGGAGCTTATGAAATTTTGTGTATACACATAATGTGCATTTTTCTTAGAATTGGATTCATAGTTTTATCTGATTTGCAAAGGAGTGTGTTATCCTAAAAAGATTTTAAACCACTTGACCAGAGTTTGGGGCCTGGTAGGAGTGAAGTTAACCAGGATTGAGCCTAATTTAGCGAGTAAGAGCTTATTGATAATCTTCAAGAAAATACTTTCTGAAGAAAGAGAAAAGCAGAAGCCAGATTCCCAGGAATTAAGGAATGAGTGGGTGGTGAGGAAGTGGAGGTAGCAAATATAGGCTTTTCCTTCCAGAAATGCATCAGTGAGTGGAGAGGGAGATAATGTAATAATCTGAGGAACAGTAGGATCAAGAGAAGCCTTTGTTTGGATAGGAAATAATTGATCATGGGATAATTAATAGAGGAAATAGGTGGGAAGTGTCTGGATAGTCTGGGTTTGTGCTGTGGTAGCAACCCCAAAATAAAAGTGACTTAAAATAGAAATATATCTTGCTAATGCAAACTCTACTGTAGATTCCTGCCTTCCATGCTAGGACCCATTGATCCAGGCTGCTTCAGTCTTAGAGCTCTGTGCTCATGGCCAAAGGGAGACTGGAGAATGATGCAGTGATCCCACTGTCACTGCTCAGACATAATACAGTAAAACCTGCAAAAGCCAGAACGTGTGTAAGGTGGCAACCTGTCAAAGAAGGAACACTCAAACATTTTCCAATAAATAGAGAGCAATAGAAAAGTGTTGACTGCATTTTTTCAAAGGTGGAAAACTTGGGAGACCCAAGACAATCCTATCAAGTTCCAGGTTTCACAGCTTTCACCATATCTGTTACTTTTGTCCATATTTCACTAGCCAGAACTATTGAATGGCCAGGCTTAATTGAAGGAAACAGGGGAGTGTAGAAATATGAAAATGTTTTAGTGATTACACAGAATTATCTCTCTAAGGCACTTGACTGCTAACCAGAAGGCTGGTGGTTCAAACCCACCAGCTACTCCTCGGAAGGAAGGTTGTGCAATCTACTTCCGTAGTGATACTGCCTTGGAAACTCAAGTAGGGGTCATTATGAGTTGGATCTGAGTCAATGGCACATAACAACAGGAAAGGATTGGGATTTAACTGCTAACCAGAAGGCTGGCAGTAGAAACCCACCAGCCACTCCTCTGAAGGAAGATTGGGCAATCTACTTCTATAGAGATACTGCTTCGGAAACTCAAGGAGGGGTCGCTATGAGTCGAATCAAATCGACGGCAGTGAGTATAGGAAAGGATCAAGAAGAAAAGAAAAAGGAATTTTAGGAAGTTAAAAGCAGCATCATTTTTGGATATCACTGGATACTTTGGCTATCATAATAGAGCAACTTGTATGGCAAAACCTGAAACCCACAAATAGTGCTAACAAAAAGGATGCAAGGTATGAGCCCCCAAATATGTGCAGGTGAAGAGAAATCATGACAGTAACAAGACTCACATGTAGGAGGAGGCAAAGGGGGGCCAAAAAATCTCCAAATACTAAAGATGTCCCCAAAGGAAGGAGTCCCACATGGTGTAAAGGTTAGAGCACCCATTTAAAGATAGTCAAAACTGGGGAGAAGCTTTGTGAGCTCCATTTTGCAGATGAACACAAAAGAACTGTAGAAAGATTAAATGGTGCCAGGTTGGTCAAAGCCCTGTTGTTCTTGTTGTGCAAGGCCCTATGCACTCTCAAAACCAATCTAAGCTCCCTTCCAGAAACAAGGCCTGAATAAGGGAGGAACTGTGAGGATCAGACACAAACACTAGGGGCCATGTTTGCAATCTTGAATTAAAGAAACTCTGCATCTGAAAATTCATCCCCTAGCCTATTTTGCATACTAATTATATCCAATAACATTGTCCAATCTCACATATCAGATGGCTTGAATTAAGACTACATGGTATCATTAAAATATTTTAATAGTAAAATGCAGTCAACACAAAGACAGTTCATATTTGACCATAAACTCCCATCATCAGATTCCTGGGGAAAATTGAAGTCCAAAGATTAAAAACTTTTGCAAATTAAAGTCTAAAGGATTTCATGTCTGTATTAGCCTGGGTTCTCTAGAGAAACAAAACCAGTAAAACTCATATCTATCTATCTATCTATCTATCTATCTATCTATCTATCTATAGGAGCTCTGGTAGCATAGTGCCTAAAGTACTTGACTGCTAACCAGAAGGCTGGCAGTTCAAACCCACCAGCCACTCCTTGGAAGGAAGGTTGGGCAATCTACTTCTGTAGTGATACTGCCTCAGAAACCCAAGGAGGGGGTCACTGTGAGTCAGATCCAAGTCGACAGCACATAACAACAACAACATACATACATACATATATATATATATATATAGAGAGAGAGAGAGAGAGAGAGAGAGAGAGAGAGAGAGAGTGAAATTTATCTTAGGAAAATGGCTCCCACACTTATAGAAGCTGACAAGTCCAAAGTTCTTGGATCAAACGTCAAGCTGGAGGCTTTTCTCGACTCATGCAGCTGCAGGGGCTGAGGAGCTCAAGGCAGGCAGTATACTGGCTGTTGACTCCAATGAATGACGAATCCAAGATCTCCAGGCTGAATGGTGGATTGTTTGCTCACAGACAGTTGTAGGTAGCACAACAGAACTGTGATCCACAGAAGAATGTCTCTTTTCCCAGGATGTCCATAAATATACTGGAAAGCAGGCCACACCCCTAGGGAAACTCCCTTTCAGTGGATTGGCCACTCAAAACATATACACCTGATCCCATCATGGGAATAACCACATCACAACTGCTTAAACCACACAGAATTGTGGTCCAGCCAAATTGACACACAGCACCAACTATCACATTGTCTAAAGTCAAATTTCTCTAAACTTCAAAGAATTTGACATCTGAAATTTATCCTCTCCACTTTGTATTTGTCTCAGTGGTAATTAGAGGAGTTCTTAAAACTTGATTAGGGTCAGGATTTTTTAAAGCAATTGTAGCCTGGACAAAAATTGTTTAGTTTAATATCAAGTCTCTCATTGTGTTTGAGAATCCAAAAAATTAATAAGACACAAAATTATTATAGCTCTGTCCCCATACCCATATAATATATGGGGAAAAAAAGTTGTTTGTTAGCCTCTACTTTTGTTATAAGGAGCCCTGGTGATGCCGTGGTTAAATTGTTCAGCTGCTAACCGAAAGGTTGACTGTTCAAACCCATGAGCCACACTCTGTGGCAGAAAGATGTAGCAGGCTGCTTCCACAAAGATTACAGCCTTGGAAACTCTATGGGGGCAGTTCTATTCTGTCCTATAGGGTTACTATGAGTCAAAATTGACTAGATGGCAACAGGTTTTTGGTTTACTCTAGTTATGCCAGACAAAATTATGTTCCTAATGCTTATTATTGGGAGTTCTGGTGGCATAATGCCTAAGGCATTTGACTGCTAACCAGAAGGCTGGCAGTTCAAACCCACCAGCCTCTCCTCAGAAGGAAGGGTGGGCAATCTACTTTCATAGTGATACTGCCTTGGAAACCCAAAGAGGGGTCACTATGAGTCCGACTTGATGGCATAGTGCTGCTTAATGCTTATATTATAGGACAGCACCACTTAATGCTGGTGTCGTCAAATAACAATGGAGAGACTCTAAATTTGGGTGTGTGGTGGGAGGAGAGACTGAGTTTTAGGCTTCCCAAGATGGTTGATCTGGCATAGGTTCTGGAATCTAGGATCTATAAGCATAAATATAGTTAGGAGATTTTAATTTAAGTAGTTAATTTGGACAATTTGAATTTTTTATTTCTAGGGGAAATTTTTTTTACCTATTCATATTACTTCCTCTCTCATACATTTGAGGTATATTGTCCTCTTGTGAAGCTTAGAAATTTGTTGAGTTTGAAGACTGTATCAGTCAGGATAGGTTGAGTTATACTGTAATAACAAAGAAACTAAAAATCTTAGTCTTTGAAACAATAGCAGTTTATTTTTTCACTCGTACTCCACAGTCCCTGCAGAATGGCAGGGAACACTGCTCCGCACTGTATTCGCTTAAGGAACTAAGGTGGTGGTTTTTCTGTGCTTGTCACAGTAGTGACAAGGGAATGTGACAATTTGTGCCCAGATTCTTAAAATTTCTGCCCAGGACAAGGTTGTAGTCACTTCTTGGCCACAACCAGCTACCTGGAAGGAGCAAGTAGTTAGACCCGTGGGCTTGGGACCATGGTCACAGGGGACATCAAGCTCAACTGGCATTACATACTACACAAAAACATTGTTCCACATCCTACTTTGGTGAGTAGCGACTAGGATCTTAAAAGCTTGCAAGTGGCTATCTAGATGCAATGATGGGTCTCTCTTTGTTCAGAGCAAAGAAAAATGAAGAAAACTAAAGATACATGGAAACAATTAATCCAACTGACTGGTATACCATGTGATCCTCAGCCTATATGACTATGAGACCAGAAGAACTAGATAGTGTCCAGCTATCACTATCAACCACTCAGAGAGGGATATGTATAGGAGATCCTGGATAGAGTAGGAGAACAATGTGGAACAAGACTCAAAATCATAAAAATAAATAAATAAATAAAAAGGACCAGGTTTGCTGGTCTGATAGAGCCTGGTGGAATCCTTGAGACTATGGCCCTTAGCTGCACTTCAGGTCTGGAATTGAACCCACTCCCATGGCTTCCAGTCAAACAAAAGACAGGCATATGAGCTGAACATTTACATTAGGTAGATATACTCTTTGGTGAGATCAATCATGGGAGAGTAGAAGGGCTGGGTATGCACAGGGAGACAGCTCAGGGGGCAGGAGTGCATGGAAGGGAAGGACACAGGGAAGAGATGACTATGGGGAGGAAGTGGGAGGGAAGCTGTTGTACTGTGGGAAATTGCAGACAATGTCATGAGACAGTGTATGTGAGCTGCTGTATGGATAATGAATTTGCTCTGTAAACTTTCACCCATATCACAATAAAAATTAAGAAAAAAGAAAAAGAAGAGAAGAAAACCAAAGACACAGAAACAATTAGTCCAACCAACTGGTATACCATGCAATCCTCAGCCTATATGACTATGAGTCCAGAAGAACTAGATGGTACCTGGATATCACTGTCAACCACACAGAGGGGGATCTCTGTAAGAGATCCTGGATAGAGTGGGAGAACAATGTGGAACAAAATTCAAAATCATAAAAATAAATAAATAAATAAAAAGGACCAGGTTTGCTGGTCTGATAGAGCCTGGTGGAACCCCTGAGACTATGGCCCCTAGCTGCCCTTCAGGTCTGGAATTGAACCCACTCCTGTGGCTTCTAGCCAAACAAAAGACAGGCATATGAGCTGAACATTTACATTAGGTAGATATACTCTTTGGTGAGATCAATCATGGGAGAGTAGAAGGGCTGGGTATGCACAGGGAGACAGCTCAGGGGGCAGGAGTGCATGGAAGGGAAGGACACAGGGAAGAGGTAACTATGTGGAGGAAGTGGGAAGAGAGCTGTTATATTGTGGGGAATTACAGTCAATGTTATGAGAGAGAGTGTATGTGAACTGCTGTATAGAAAATGAATTTGCTCTGTAAAGTTTCACCTAAATCACAATAAAAATTAAAAACAAAAAAATCCACTCACTATAAACTGCAGGGTTGTATCCTTTCCCCACATTTATTCAATATATATGCTGAGCAAATAATCCAAGAAGCTGGACTATATGAAGAAAAATGTGGCATCAGGATTGGAGGAAGAATCATTAACAACCTGAGATACACAGACGATACAACTTTGCTTGCTGAAAGTGAGGATGACTTGAGGCACTTACTGATGAAGTTGAAGAATACAGTCTGCAGTATGGATTACGTCTCAATATAAAGAAAACAAAAATCCTCACAACTGGACCAATGAGCAGCATCACAATAAATGGAGAGAAGATTGATGTTGTCAAAGAATTCACGTTGCTTGGGTCTACAATCGATGCCAATGGAAGCAGCAGTCAGGACATTAGATGATGTAGCATTGGGAAAGTCAACGATGAAGGAACTCTTTCAAGCGCTGAGGAGCAAGGATGTCTCCTTGAGGACTAAGGTGTGCCTGACACAAGCCATGATATTTCCAATCACCTCCTATGCATGTGAGAATTGCACAATGAATAAGGAAGACTAAAGAAGAGTTGATGCTTTTAAGTTGTGGTGCTGGCAAAGAATGCTGAAAGTACCATGGACTGCTAAAAGAACTAACAGATCTGTTCTGGAGGAAATGCACCTGAAATGTTCCTTGGAAGCAAGAATGGCCAGACTTCATCTCACCTATTTTGGTCATGTTGTCAGAAGGGACAATTCCCTGGAGAAGGATGTCATGCATGGTAGGGTGGAGTGTCGACGAAAGAGGGGGAGGCCTTCAACGAGATGGATTGACATGGTGGCTGCGATGATGGGCTCAAATATAGTAGGGATCATGGAGCTGGCTCGGGATCAGGCAGTGTTTCGTTCTGCTGTGCATGGGGTCTCTATCAGTCGGAAACGACTCGACGGCACCTAACAACAACAGCAACATAAACTGCAGTCCCTCTCTAACATCAGAATACCACATGCTCTAAGGCTTAAAGATTTTCCAGACTGCAGATATTAAAAGCCTATATAACTTGCCAAGGTCAAAACATTCTGCCCACACATACTTCTGAATTTAGGTGTTGCTGTTGTTGTTTGCTGCTGATCAGTCAGTCCCAATATTCATGGTGACCCCATGCACAACAAAATTAAATTTTTGATCACACCATTGTCATCTGTAAGGTTTTTCATTGACTGACTTTTAGAAATAGATTGCCAGACCTTTCTTCCTAGTCTGTCTTAGTCTGGAGGCTTCATTCAAACCTGTTCAGCATCATAGCCTCACTGATGAGCGGTGGCTGTGCATGAAATACATTGGTCAGGAATCAAACTGAGTGTCCCATATGGAAGGCAAGAATTCTATCACCGAACCATTAAAAAAAAAACAAAAAACAAACTCATTGCCATGGAGTCATTTTGACTCATAGGAACTCTATAGGATAGAGTAAAATTACCCTCTAGGGTTTCCAAGGCTGTAAATCTTTACGGAAGCAGATTGTCACATCTTCCTCTGACATAGTGGCTGGTGGATTAGAACCACCACCCTTTCAGTTAGCAGTCCGGTGCTTAACCACTGCATCACTAGCACTCCTTTTAAATATGCAGGTTTCTCCCAATATCCAAAAGAAGAGTATTCCTTTGAAACTGTTTGTAAACCAAAATGGTATGAGACAAAGAAGCAATTACCATTAATTTATATGGGAAAAAATTTTGAGCATTCCCAGACCCCAAACTAGCCTACAAAGTCACGCCAAATAACATACAAAACCTAAAATGACACTAACATAGTAAAAGCAGGAATGATATAATGATAACACAGCCTATATAAAGTAGAAATAATGTAGGTACAGTGTAGCTCCAGGGGAATGAGCTTGGTAAGCCCACTCTAGCTGCTTGGTGTGTACACTGCATCTTTAACAGTTTGTTACAAAACAAATGCTGAACATTAGTTTCGCTTTTTGTCTCTTTTTTGTAAAGCAAAAAATCCTCGTCAGATTTCTTTCGGTTAACAAAGCAGGTACAATGTGTGTCTTGCATAAAAACAGAGTGGCCCAAAGTGAACTTTCAAAAAGCAGAGTATATGTAAACCAAACTCGCTGCCATCATTAGAACACAACAAGGGGATACTGCATGGTTTAAAGTTAGGAAGGGTGTACATCAGGGTTATATCCTTTCCCCATATTTATTCAATCTATATGCTGGGCAAATAATCCGAGAAGCTGGATTTTATGAAGAACACAGCATGAGGACTGGAGGAAGACTCATTAACAACTTGCAATATGCAGATGATACAACTTTGGTTGCTGAAAATGAAGATGACTTGAAGCACTTATTGATGAAGATTAAAGACTACAGTCTGAAGACTGTATGGAGTACACCTCAACATAAAGAAAATGAAAATCCTTACAGCTGGACTAATAAGCAGCATCACAACAAATGGAGAAATAATTAAAGTTATTAAACTAGTTAGGGTCTAGGATATAATCAAGGCTGGAAACAAGCAGGAGCTGGGATGAAAAAAGAGAACAATGGAAGGGACTAGTACCATCTGGAGTGGGAGCAGGTCAGGATGATTGTGGCAAGCAGGCTACATAGAGGACAAGTGAAGCCAACTTCGATGATGAACTAAAATAAATAGGATATTGATGCTAATAGCTAAGGACCTCTGGTGGCGTAGTGCCTAGGGCATGTTACTGCTAATTAGAAGTTTGGTGGTTCAAACCTACCAGCCACTCCACAGAAGGAAGAGCAGGCAACTTACTTCCATAAAGATTTACTGCTTTGGAAATCCAAAGGGGGTCACTATGATTTGGAATTGACTCGATGGCAGTGAGGTTTTTTTTTTTTTTTTTAAATCCTAATAGCTGACATTCATTGGGTACTTAACATGTGCCAGGTTTATGTGGATTATCTCATTTAACCTTCACAGGAAGCCTGTGAGAAAATTAGGGCATAGGGAGATTAAGTAATTTGCTCTTATTACTCAGCTAGTGAAGGGCAGGGTCAGGATTTTTAAACCTAGAAAGTTTGAGTCTAAACTCTGCAGCTTTACCCACTTTGTTAAACCACACTGGTTGAGGGTCCAGAGAATCCAGGTTATTCTGAAAACTAATAGCTTCTTCAGTAGAATGGGAGAAATAACAAGAAATTTTGGCCAGGGATGGGCATTTAAATTTAAGATCTTGCAGATAGAGCAGATTCACTATCCAAGGACTGTGGGTGGCAAGAAGTCAATGAGGCTGAGAAAATACGAGGCCAGGCTGTTGCAAGGTCGCAAACAGGGATATTGAGGTTGTTAATACTGTCAATATTGAGATTGGAGAGAAAGGATGGAGTAGTTTTCACATGACACATTACTAATATTTATGGATAGCTGGTGACAAAGTTAAATGAAAAGTCTCAATAAATTGTTAAATCTTGTTGCTTGGCTCATCTTATTTTAGCATTGGAAATCAAGCCATTAATTCCTAAGCAATCACTTATTATGAGAATATATATATAGTATAACACTTTTATTCCCAGAATAAAAATATTAACACTTGTTTTTCATTAAAAATTTTTCATATTGCTTATACATAGCACATTTAAATGTAATTTCTATTTCTTTAAGTATTTTAGAATAGAACCTTCTCTCTCATGCTGTTCCCTGGCAGTAATAATATTCACTGGCACTGTTTGATGACATTTGAAAAGTGTCTCCTGCTTCCCCCATTCTCAGATTTGTATCATATTTTCCTTCACGAATACAGAACATCTTTTTCTAGTTCACCTTCTCTCTCCTCTCACTTCCTCCTTCCCTCCCTCCCCACCCCCTCTCTCTGTCTGTCTCTCTTTCTTACAGTAATAGGTAGAAGATAAGTCTGATGTGCAGTTCTTAATCTCTTTTAAAGTCACACACATTTAACACTGTATTTTGCTTTTTGAGACTCTTTTACTTCAACTCATCACTGTTTCCTCATTGGAAAATGGTCTATGCCATTTAGCAATGCACTTTGCTATTAGATCTTTACTGGAAATATCAAGTAATAATCTAGTAAATTGTGACATTGCAGTATATTGTCCAGCTATTTTCTATTTGTATCTCCTTTAGTCTATATGTATATATACTTTTAAAATCTCATCTCTGCATTTTCTCCTTGAGTAGTTCAGTGATTTATCCTGTCAAATATATAGGCATTTCTGGAGTATTTGATCTGAGTTTTTATTGGCTTCAAGGTTCTTCTGTATTCTCAGAATGCCTATACCTGGAAGTTTCTGTACTTGAAAAGTACCTATAGACTTTTCTGATTTAAAATAGTGCTAATATAAAATAGTACTAAAATAGTCAAATTTCCCTTGATAGGTTAATGTTGAATTTACATTGGTTTTTGCAGTTGCCTTTCTGTTTTCTCTATGTCGACTAAAAACATTATACCACAATTCTTCCTATGGCATCAAGGAAGCTATTTCTCAGAATCAGGTTACTTCTTTTATCTTCATCTCTGCTGCTACCCTGATCTATAGTACATGCCTCTTCACCTCCGGCCTAGGTCATTGTAGTTGCCTCCCAGCTGGTTGGGCTGTTCTGCATTTCATCCTCTATTACCAATCCTCAGTCAGCAGCCAGAAGGATCCTGTTAAAACCTAGGTCAGGTCAGGTCGCTTCTTAGCCCTTGAATGGCTTACCATCTCATTCAGAAAAGCTAAAATAAGTGATCTAGCCTGCCTTCTCACTCTACTATTACCTAACTACTCTCCCTTTTCCTTATTCTGCTCAAGCTCCAGGGACTCCTTGCTGCTGTTCCTTGAATATGGCAAGATGTTTCTACCTCAGGACTTGGCTGGCTGGCCACTTTGTCTGGAGTGCTTCCCCCAGGTACATCTGCATGGCATGCTCCCTCATCTCTTTCAAGCCTTCATTCCATATGACACCTTCTCAAGGAAGCCTTCTCTGACCCTTTGTTTCAGATTCCACCCCAGCAATCCCTGTAACTTTCTTTTTAAAATTTTTATTGTTGTTGTCAAGATATCATTTGCCACCATCTGACATATTTTAACAAATATATTATCATTTATCTAGACTGCCACACAAACACTCAAATATAAGTTCCACGAGGAGCTTATACAATAGTGCCTGACAGAGAAGTTTCGCTTCCCCCATCCTCCTCCTGAACAAGAGGTTGAATGAATGGATTTGATAGCATGAGAAATGAGAAGTCATTACTAAATGAAGCAGCATAGCTGCTTTCACTGAGGAAAAATCTGTTGCAACAGAATCTCAGAATTTTACAGAAGCTCAGTGGAATCTGGGCAAGGCTGTCTGGAAAATAGCAACCTCCCTCCCCAGCTCTCCAGCTCCTGAGGTGAAGACAGAGGTGAACCTCGTCTCATGCTTATCATCACTGAAGGTCATGCTTATTTCCATTTAGTTTAACCTGTTAACATTGAGTTGATTCTGACTCAAAGCAACCTTATAGGGCAGAGTAGAACTGCCCCATGGGATTTCCAAGGCTGTAACCTTTGCAGAAACAGACTTAGCTCTTTCTCTCACTGAGTGGCTAGTGGGTTGGAACAGCTGACCTTTTGGTTATTAGCTGAGCACTTAACCACTGTGCCACTAGGGCTCTTTCACAGCATCACAATAAATGGAGAAAAGATTGAAGTTGTCAAAGATTTCATATTACTAGTTTCCATAATCAACACCAATGGAAGCAGCAGTCAAGACATCAGATGACATATTGCACTGGGCAAAACTGCTACTGAAAACCTATTTAAAGTGCTGAAGAGCAAAGATATCTCTTTGAAGACTAAGGTGCGCCTAACCCAAGCTATGGTATTTTCAGTCACCTCATATCCATGTGAGAGCTGGACAATGAATAAGGAAGATCGAAGAAGAGTTAATGCTTTTGAGTTGTAGTGTTGCCAGAAGAACTAACTTCTGTCCTGGAAGAAGAGCAGCTGGAATGCTCCTTGGAAGTGAGAATGGCCAGACTTTGTCTCACCTACTTTGGTCATGTTGTAAGAAGAGATCATTCCCTGCAGAAAGATATCATGTTTGGTAAAGTGGAGGGTCAACTAAAAAGGGGAAGGCCTTCAATGAGATGGATTAACAAAGTGGCTACAGTGATGGGCTCAGGTGTAGCAAGGTTTGTGAGGTAGGTGCAGGACTGGGCAATATTTCGTTCTATTATACAAAGGATTGCTATGAGTCAGAGCTGACATGACAGCACCTAACAACAACAGCAAGAATGCTAAATTGAGGTTGTAAATGCTGAATTTTACTGGAGGATCTCAAAGCACTTGAAAATATTTAGCTAACTTCTCCATTATCTAGTATATCACAAATTTTGAAAGCTTGTGTAGTGAAGTATTTGTATCTCTCTTTCCCTCACCTTCCATCATTCTCTTTATTTTTTTAAAATTGTGGTATATATATATATATATATATATAACAAAAAATATTCTTCATATGTATAATTAAGTGACAGTAATTATGTTCATCATTTTGTTCAACCATCACCATTTATCCATTTCCATCAGCCTTAATAGAAGGCCAGTGTCACCTAAGCAATGATATCCCCTTTCCTCCTGCCTGCCTGTCATTCTTTCTTGATTCATAAATTTCTTTCCTAAAAGATCTACTTCAGTAAGAGTTTCTAGAAAACTTTCTATTGGGTGCTAAATCCCAAATGAAGCACAGTTTTATCTGAAGAAAAAAAACAAAAGTTGAAGAACTAACAAATCTGTAAGTTCTGTTTTCAGACTGCTGCTGCTGCTGTTGTTAGATGCTGTCAAGTCAGTTCCAACTCATGGAGACTCAATTATATAACAGAATGAAACACTGTCTGGTGCTGGGCTATCCTCACAGTCATTTCTGTGTTTGAGCCCATTACTGCAACCACTTAATCAATCCATTTTGTTAAAATTCTTCTTCTTTTTGAGTTCTTCCACTCAAAGTATGACTGAGGAAGAGCTGCCTACTCAAAGTAGAGTTGGCCTTAATGACATGGATGGATTAATGCTTTCAGGACCTACACTTGCTGATAGGGCATGACTCAAAAATGGGAAGAAACAGCTGCAAACATCCATTAATAATTAGAAGGTGGAATGTATGAAGTATGAATGCAGTAAAAAATTTGAAACTTTGAAAGTTGTCAAAAATGAAATTGAACACATAAAGACCAATATCCTACACATTGTTGTTGTTGTTATGTGCCGTCAAGTCGAACCCGACTCATAGCGACCCCTCCTTGGGTTTCCAAGGCAGTATCACTACGGAAGTAGATTGCCCTATCTTCCTCGAGGAGTGGCTGGTGGATTTGAACCGCCAGCCTTCTGGTTAGCAGTCAAGTGCCTTAGTCACTATGCTACCAGAGCCTACCCATTTAGTGAGATGAAATGGCCTGGTTTTCACCATCTTGAATGTGACCACCATATGATTTACTATTCTGTAAATGACAAATTGAAGAGGGATGGCATAGCATTCATCATCACAAAGAATGTTTCAAGATTTATCCTAAGGAACAATGCTGTCAGTTTTAGAATATTATCAATATGCCTATAAGAAAGACGAGTTAATACTACTATTAATGAAATATACACACCAATAACTAAAGCCAATGATTAGGAAATTGAAGATTTCTGCAGTCTGAAATTGACCAAACATACAGTCAAGATGTATTGATTATTATTGGTGATTGGAATGTGAAAGTTGGAAACAAAGAAGAATCATCAGTAGTTGGAAAATATGGCCTTGATGACAGAAATGATGCTGGAGATCGTGTGACAGAATTTTGCAAGACTGAGGACTTATTTATTGCAAATACCTTTTTGGAACAACATAAATGGTGGCTGTACACATGGACCTGCCAGATGGAATACATAGGAATCAAATTGACTACATCTGTGGAAAGAGGAGATGGAGAGGCTCAATATCTTCAGCCCAAAGAAGGCCAGGATCTAACTGTGGAACAAACCATCAGCTGCTCATATAAAAGTTCAAGTTAAAGCTGAAGAAAACTCAAAAAAATCCAGGAAAGCCAAAACATGACCTTGAATACATCCCACCTGAATTTAGAGACCATCTAAAGAATAGATTTGATGCGTTGAACACCAATGACCAAAACCCAGAGGAATTGTGGGATGACATCAAGAACATCATACATGAAGAAAAACAAAGGCCATTAAAAAGACAGGAAAGGAAGAAAAGACCAAAATGGAAGTCAGAAGAGACACTGAAACTTGTTTTTGAATAGAGAGTAGCTAAAGCAAATGGAAGAATTGACAAGATACAAGAGATGACAGAAGGTTTCAAAGAGCAGTTTGAGAAGATAGTCAATTATCATAATGAAAGGTGCAAAGACCTAGCATGAGAAAACCAAAAGGGAAGAACATGCTCAGCATTTCTCAAGCTGAAAGAATTGAAGAAAAAATTCAACCCTCGAGTTGCAATATTGAAAGATTCTATGGGCAAATTATTGAATGATACAGGAAACATCAAAAGAAGAAGAAAAGAATACACAGTCACTGTGTGCCTAAGGCATTTGACTGCTAACCAGAAGGCTGGAAGTTCAAACCCACCAGCTACTCCTTGGAAGGAAGGTTGGGCAATCTACTTCCATAGTGATACCACCTCTGAAACCCAAAGACGGGTTGCTATGAGTCAGGTTTGACTCGATGGCATTGAGTTTTGTGAGTGCTGAAAAGAATTAGTAGATATTCATCCATTTCAGGAAGTGGAATATGATCAAGAACCAATGGTATTGAAGGAAGAAATTGAAGCTGCACTGAAGGAATTGGCAAAAAAGAAGGCTCTAGGAATTGACAGGATACCCATTGTGATGTTTCAACAAATTGAAGCCATTCTGGAGGTATTTATTTGTCTATGAGAAGAGATTTGGAAGACAGCTACGTGGCCAACTGATTGGAAGAGATCCATAGATGGTGCTCATTCCAAAGAAAGTTGATCCCACAGAATGTGGAAATTATCGAACAATATCATTAACATCATAAACAAGTAAAATCTTGCTGAAGATAATTCAAAAATGGTGCAGCAGTATATTGACAGGGAACTTCCAGAAATGCAAGCTGGACTCAGAAGAGGATGTGGAATGAGGGATATCATTGCTGATATCAGACAGACCTTGGCTGAAAGCAAGGAATACCAGGAAAATACTTGTGTTTTATTGACTATGCAAAAGCATTTGACTGTGTGGATCATAACAAATTATGAATAACATTGAGAAGAATGAGGATTCCAGAAACCTTAATTGTGCTCTTGTGGAACCTGTACATACATCAGGAGGCTGTCATTCAAACAGAACAAGGGAATACTGCCTGGTTTAATATCAGGAAGGGAGTGCATTGAGGTTGTATCCTTACACTATACTTATTCAATCTGTATGCTGAGCAAATAATCCAAGAAGCTGGACTATATGAAGAAGAACATGGCATCAGGA
>NW_006922011.1:557365-567135 GCF_000298275.1 Orycteropus afer afer | reverse complement strand
GAACTTTTTAATTTTTAATTTATTATTATTTTTTTTATTTTAAGAGCTTTACATTTACATGTACATTTAGTTTCACTCCCCATTCACCACTTCCAACCCCAACCCAGTCTCCTTCCCTCCCTAGTCACTAACCCCCCCCCCGCCCCCGTGCACCTCATATTCATGCAATCCTGTTTGTCCTGCATTTCCTCAGTTTGAATATTGGTCCTCTGGTGCTCCATGGTCTATTGCTCTAAGGGATGTATTACCATAGATTACGTGGGTGTCTCACCTACTTTGGTCATGCTGTCATAAGAGACCATTCCCTGGAGAAGGATATCATGCTTAGTAAAGTGGAAAGTCAGTGAAAAAGGGAAGACCCTCAGTAAGATGGGTTGACACAGTGGGTGCAACAATGGGCTCAAGTATAGCAAGGATTGTGAGGATGGTGCATGACCGAGCAGTGTTTCATTCTGTTGTGCATAGGGTTGCTATGAGACAGAGCTGACTTGACGACAGCACCTGACAACAACAACTACTACTTTATCATGCATTATATCCTTCTCTGGAGACTGATCCTGCCTGATAATATGTCCAAAATACATGAGATAAAGTCTCATCATCCTCTGGTCTAAGGAACATTCTGTCTGTACTTCTTCCAAGACAGATTTATTCATTCTTCTGGCTGTCCGTGGTATATTTAATATTATTTGTTTGCTGATATAATAGTTCAAAGCATTGATTCTTCTGCAGTGTTCCTTATTCATTACCCAGCTTTCACATGCATATGGGGCAATTGAAAATGCCAAGGCTTGATTGTTGTTGTTATGTGCCATTGAGTCAGACTCTACTCATAGTGACCCCTCCTTGGGTTTCTGAGGTAGTATCACTATGGAAGTAGATTGCCCAACCTTCCATCCGAGGAGTGGCTGGTGGGTTTGAACTGCCAGCCTTCTGGTTAGCAGTCAAGTGCCTTAGGCACTATGCTACCAGAGCTCCCTGAGGCTTGGATTAGGCTCACCTTAATCTTCAAAATGACATCTTTGCTCTTCAACACTTTAAAGAGGTCTTTTGCAGCAGATTTGCAGGTGCAATATGATATCTGATTTGTTTTTTTGTTTACTGTTTTTTTTTTTTTTAATTGTGATTTGGGTGAAAGTTTACAGAGCAAATTCATTACCATACAACATGGTACATGTACATTTTGCTTCATGACATTGACTGCAATTCCCTACAATGTAACAGCTCTCTTCCTACTTTCTCCCCATAGTTACCTCTACCCTGTGTCCTCTTTCTTATGTATTCCTGCCCCCTCAAGTTATTTCCCTGTGCAAACACTACCTTTCTGTTTTGCCATGATTGATTGTTGTAAGGAGTATATCTACCTGATATAAATGTTCACTCTATATGCCTGTCTGTTTTTTGACTGAAAGCCATAGGAGTAAGATCAGTTCCAGACCTGAAGGCTAACTAGAGACCATAGTCTTGGGGTTCTCACCAGGCTCGAATAGACCAGTAAAGCTGGTCTTTTTTTTTGTGATTTTGAATTTTGTTCCACATTGTTCTCCTACTTTATCCAGTGTCTCCTGAACTGATTCCTTTCAGAGTGGATGACAGTGGTAGCCAGTCATCATCTAGATATTCTGGTCTCATGGTTATATACGATGAGGATCACATGGTCTACTAGTCCCTTGGACTAATTGTTTCCATGCATCTTTGGTTTTCTTCATTCTTCTTTGCTTTGGATGAGGAGAGACCTACTGTTGCATCTAGGTGGCCGCTTGGAAGCTTTTAAGCTACTCACCAAAGCAGGATGTAGAACAATGTTTCTGTGTAGTATGCCATGCCAATTGAGCTTGATGTCCCCTGTGACCATGGTCCCAAGCCCACAGGTCCAACTACTCACTCCCTCAGGGTGGTTGGCTGTGGCCAAGAAGGTATCATAACTTTGCCTTTTGTTGGCTCTATTATACATTTGGACATTCTTACAGCACATACAAATGCATATGTAGAAGTGTCATCTGCCAACCTTACATATGGTCATGGGTATATTTCCATTTCCCTATACATACCAAATCATTCGATCTGTCTACCTATCTATTTATCCATAGCTTAATATTTGTTTTAACTGACAAAGCAGTATTGTATATATATAAAAGGGTTAATCTTTGTTGTCTGTACCTGTTGTGTACCTCTTTCTGTCTTCCTCTTCCTCAGTGCCACCATGTTGATCACTCACTTTTGGTACATTGCTCTTCCCTTTACCCATATCAATACTTGTCTTCATCTATTTAGCAGTGTCCCTTCCCCTCCCATCTCATGCCTGGTAACCAATAAAGAAAGTTTCCTTCTTTATATAAACCTTTCCTCGACTTTTTACAATCGTGAACTAATACAATATTTGTCTTTTGGTGATTGATTTATTTCACTCACATTAATACCCTCCAAGCTCATCCATGTTATGCAGCTTCACAGCTTCTACATTATTCTTTAGGGTTGCATAGTATTATGCTGTGTGTATATACCACAATTTGGTCATCTGTTTTTCTGTTTATGGGTACCTAGGTTGTTTCCATCTTTTTGTATTGTGAATAGTGCTGCAATGAATGTGGTGTGCATCTATCTGTTTGTGTTCTGGCTCTCACTTCTTTAGTATATATACCTAGTAGCAGGATTGTTGGTCAAATGGTATTTCTAGTTCAAACTTCTTAAGGAATCACCATACTGCTTTCCACAGTGGTTGTAACATTTTACAATCACACCAGCAATGTATGAGAGTCCCAAACTCTCCACATCCTCGCCAGCATTTGCTATTTTCTGTCTTGTTGAACTTTGCTATTAGTGCTGGGGTGAGATGGTATCTCATTTTTGTTTTGATTTGTATTTCTCTAGCGGCTAATGATTACGAACGTTCCTTCATATGTTTGTTGGCTGCCTGAATATCTTCCTTGGTGAAGTATCTATTTATGTCTTGTGCCCATTTTTTAATTGGATTGTTTGTCTTTTTGATGTAGAGGTGTCAGGGTTTTCTGTAAATTTTAGAGATAAGCCCCTTGTCTGGTATGTCATTGCCAAATATTTTTTCCCAATCTGTAGGTTCTCTTTTTACTCTTTTGGAGAACTTTTTTGATGCACATAAAAATTTTATTTTTAGACAGTCCCAATGATCTGGTTTATCTTCTGCTGAACATGGGTGTGCTTGATAATTTTGGGTTATGCTTGATAATCTATGTATGCCATAAATTAGGGCTCCTAAGCTTGCCCCTATTTTTTCCTTGAGGAGCTCTATAGTTTTAGTTTTCACATTTAAGTCTTTGATCCATCTGGAGTTAGTTTTTGTGTATGTTGTGAGGTACAGATCTTGTTTCATTTTTCTGCAAATGGATATCCAGTTTTGCCAGCCACCATTTGTTAAAGAGACTATCTCTTCCCCATTTAATGGATTTTGGTCCTTTGTTAAAGATCAGCTGACCATAGGTCAATGGCTCTATTTCTGGGTTCTCAATTCTATTCTACTGGTCTATGTGCCTATTGTTGTACCAGCACTGGGCTGTTTTGACTACTCTGGCTGTATAGTAGGTTTTGAGATGTGGGTATGTGAGACCTCCTAATTTGTTGTTCTTCAATAGTGCTTTGCTTATCCAAGGTCTCTTTCCTTTCCCTATAAAATAAGTGATTGGTTTTTCCATATCCTTAAAGAATGTTGATAAGATCTGCATTGGGATTGCATTGAATGTATAGATTGCTTTGGGTAGTATTCACATTTTCACAATGTACAATCTTCCTATTCATGAGCACAGACTGTTCTTCCAGTTATATAGATGACATCTGATTTCTTGACTGCTGCATCCATGGGTGTTGATTGTACATCCAAGGAAGAGGAAATCTTTGACAACTTCCATCTTTTCTCCATTTATTTTGGTGCTGCTTATTGGTCCAGTTGTGAAGATTTTTATTTTCTTTGTGTTGAGCTGTAATCCATACAGAAGGCTGTATTCTTTGAGTCTTCTTCAGTAAGTGCTTCAAGTTGTCTTCCCTTTCAGCAAGCAAGACTGTGGCATCTGCATATCCATGTTGTTAAGGAATCTTTCTTCAATCCTCATGCTGCATTCTTCTTCATATAGTACAGCTTCTTATTATTTGTTCAGCAAATAATGGTGAAAGGATACAAACCCAAGGCACCACTTCCTTAATTTTTTTGTTGTTGTTGACTACACCTTTTTTTTTTTCCAGGTTTTATTTTATTTTTAATCTTTATTGTGATTTGGGTGAAAGTTTGCAGAACAAATTTCCTACCATACAGCAATTCATACACATTTCATTTCATGATGTTGACTACAATTTCCCACAATGTAACTGCTCTCTTCCTACTTCCTCCCTTTAGTTACCTCTTTCCGTGTCATCCTTTCCTATGCTTTCCTGACCTCTGAACTATCTCACTGTGCAAACACTGCCTTTATGTTTTTCTATGATTGATTTCTCTAAGGGGTATATCTACCTGATGTAAATGTTCACTCTATAATCCTGTCTGTTGTTTGACTGGAAGGCTAAATGGATGAAGATTGACCAGTTCTTTTTGGTACAGTGACTCTGTGAAGAGTGAGTTCAGGTCTACACCTGAAGGGAAACTAGGGGCCATAGTCTTGGGGGTCTCACCAAGCCACTTTCCTAATTTTAGCCATGCAATATCCTCTTGTTCTGTTCAAACCACTGCCTCTTGGTCTACATACAGATTCTGCATGAGCACAATTAAGTGTTATGGAATTTCCATTCCATTCTTCACAGTGTTACCCGTAATTTGTTATGATTCACACAGTTGAATGTCCTTGTATAGTCAATAAAACATAGGTAAATATCTTTCTGATATTCTTTGCTTTCAGCCAAGATCCATCTGACATCAGCAATCATATCCTTAATTCTTACTCCTCTTTTGAATCGAATTTGAGTTTCTGGCAGTACTGTTACAAACCTTTTGAATTATATTCAGGAAAATTTTATTTGCATGTGATAATAATGATATTATTTGATATTTTCTGCATTTTCTTGGATCACCTTTCTTTGGAATGGACACAAATATGGGTCTCTTCCAGTCAGTTGGCCAGGTAGCTGTCTTTCAAATTTGTTGGCATAGACAAGTGAGCCCTTCCAGTTTCACATCCCTTTGCTGAAACATCTCAGGGGATATTCTTTCAATTTGTGGAGTCTTGTTTTTCATCAATGCCTTCAGCAGCTTGGACATCTTCCTTCGATTCCATCAGTTCGTGCCCATAGGCAACATCCTGAAATGATTGAATAGTGACCAATTCTTTTTGGTACAATGACTTTGTGTATTCCTTTTACCATCAGACTCCTAGACCTTTCAGTTAATCAGCATCTGCAATCTGTAACCTCCTGTGAATACATTTGCATATATTGTTGGTGTAAATAACAAGTTGGACTTAGTAGGGTACAGACCAAAGTTCTCGCTCTCCTCCTCCCACCATTCACAATTCAAGCAAGCTCTGCTGACTTGCTCTTTCTCCTACCTTAGATAAAATCTTGGGCAGGTCTCATACCTTTCTAGAAAATTCATAGATAGCAAAAAGTCCATTGTTATTATATTGTTAGGTGCTGTGGAGTTGTCTCCGACTCATAGCGACCCTATGCAGAGCAGAACAAAACACTGCCTGGTCCTGCACCAGCTCCACGCTCCTTGCTAAATGAGCCCATCACTGCTGCCACTGTGTCAAGCCATCTCATTGAGGGCCTTCCCCTCTTTCAATGACCCTCCTCCCCATTACCAAGCATGACTTCCTTTTCCAGGGAATGGTCCCTTCTGACAACATGACCAAAGTAGGTGAGATAAAGTTTGGCCATTCTCTGTTCCAAGGAGCATTCTGGCTGCCCTTCCTCCAGGATAGATTTGTTAATTCTTTTAGCAGTCCATGGTACTTTCAGCATTCTTCACCAACACCACAACTTGGAAACGTCAACTCTTCTTTGGCCTTCCTTATTCATTGTCCAGCTCTCACATGCGTATGAGGCAATTGAAAATACCATGGCTTGTGTCAAGGGCACCTTAGTCCTCAAGGAGATATCTTTGCTCTTCAGCACTTGAAAGAGGTCCTTTGCAGCCAATTGCCCAGTGCTATACGTTATCTGATGTCCTGACTGCTGCTTCCATTGGTGTCGATTGTAGAACCAAGCAATGTGAAGTCTTTGACAATTTTAATCTTTTCTGTTTATTGTGATGCTGCTTATTGGTCCAGTGTGAGGATTTTTGTTTTCTTTATATTGAGATGTAATCCATACTGCAGACTGAATTCTTCAATCTTCATCAGTAAGTGCTTCAAGTCATCCTCACTTTCAGCAAGCAAAGTTGTGTCGTCAGCATATCACAGGTTGTTAATGATTCTTTCTTCAATCTTGATGCCATGTTCTTCTTCTTATAGTCCAGCTTCTTAGCTTATTTGCTTACCATATAGAGTGAATAAGTATGGTGAAAGGATACAACCCTGACACACTTCCTTCTTGATTTTGAACCATGCAGTGTCTTCTTGTTCTTTTCAAATGACAGCCTCTTGGTCTATGTACAGGTTCCTCATGAGTACAATTAAGTGTTCTGAAATTCGCATTCTTCTCAATGTTGTCTACAATTTGTTATGATCCACACAACCAAATGCTTTTGCATAGTCAATAAAACACAAGTAAACATCTTTCTGGTATTCTTTGCTTTGAGTAAGATCCATCTAACACCAGCAATGATATCCCTCGTTCCACATCCTCGTCAAATCCAGCTTGCATTTCTGGAAGTTCTCTGTCAATATATTGCTACAACCATTTTTGAATTATCTTCAGTAAGATTTTACTCACATGTGATATTAACGATATTCTTTGATAATTTCCACATTCTGTGGGATCACCTTTCTTTGGAATCGGTACAAATATGGTCTCTTCCAGTCAGTTGGCCAGGTAGCTTTCTTCCAAATCTCTTGGCATAGCCAAGAGAGTGCCTCCAGTGGGGCATCCATTTGTTGAAACATCTCAATGGGTATTCCGTCAATTCCTGGAGCCTTGTTTTTTGCCAATTCCTTCAGTGCAGCATCTACTTCTTCCTTCAGTACCACTGGTTCTTGAACATATGCCACCTCCTGAAATGGATGAAGATTGACCAGTTCTTTTTGGTACAGTGACTCTGTGTATTCTTTCCATCTTCTTTTGATGCTTCCTGTATCATTCCATATTTTGCCCATAAAACCTTTCAGTATTGCAACTCAAGGCTTAATTTTTTTCCTCAGTTCTTTCAGCTTCAGAAATGCCAAGTGTGTTCTTCCCTTTTGTTTTTCTAACTCCAGGTCTTTGCACATTTCATTATAGTAATTGTCTTTGTCTTTTTGAACTGCTCTTTGAAATCTTCTGTTAAACTCTTTTATCTTGTCATTTCTTCCATTTGCTTTAGCTACTCTTCACTCAAGGGCAAGTTTCTGATTCTCTTCTGACATCCAGTTCGGTCTTTTCTTTCTCTGTCATATTTTTAATGACCTCTTGCTTTCTTCATGGATGATGTTCTTGATGTCATCTCATAATTCTTCTGGTTTTCAGTCATTGGTGTTCAATGCATCAAATCTATTCTTTAGATGGTCTCTAAATTCAGGAGGGACATTTTCAAGGTCATATTTTGGCTCTTGTGGACTTGTTTTAATTGTCTTCAACTTCAAGTTGAACTTGCATATGAGCAGTTGATGGTCTTTTGCACAATCAGCTTCTGACCTTGTTTTGGCTGAAGATATTGAGTTTTCCTATTGCCTGTTCCCACAGATTGTAGTCAATCTGATTCCTGTGTACTCTATCTGGTGAAGTCCATGTGTATAGCCACCGTTTGTGTTGTTGAAAAAAAGATATTTGCAATGAATAAGTTGTTGGTCTTGCAAAATTCTGTCATGTGATCTCCAGCATTATTTCTGTCACCAAGGCCAAATTTTCCAATACCAGTACCTCTTCTTCCTCTTCAACTTTTGAATTCCAGTCACCAGTGATAATTAACACATTTTGATTGCATGTTTGGTCAATTTCAGACTGCAGAAGTTGATAAAAATTTTCAATTTCCTCATCTTTGGCTTTGGTGGTTGGTGTATAAATTTAAATAATTGTCATATTAACTGGTCTTCCTTGTAGGTGTATGGATATTATCTTATCACTGACAGCATTGTACTTCAGGACAGATCCTGAAATATCCTTTGTGATGATGAATGCCATGTCATTCCTCTTCGAATTGTCATTCCTGTCATAATAGATCATATGGTTGTCTGATTCAAAATGGCCAAAACCAGTCCATTTCAGCTCACTAATGCCTAGGATATCAATCTTTATGTGTTCCATTTCAATTCTGACAACTTCCAGTTTTCCTAGATTCATACTTCATACATTCCATGTTCCAAGTATTAATGGATGTTTGCAGCTGTTTCTCCTCAGTTTGAATCATGCCAGTCAGCAAATGGAGGTCTCAAAAGCTTTACTTTATCCATATCAGTAAAGCTGGTTATACTTTGATGATACAGCTTTTTCCCAGTTGTATTTTGAGAGCCTTCCAACCCAAGGGGCTAGTTCTCTTGCACTGTATCTGACAATGTTTCCAGGCTATTCATAAAGTTGCACAATTATGTATCAGACAGCATTTCTATGCTATTCATAAGATTTTCCCTGGCCAGTTCTATGAGAAGTAGATGGCCTTTTCCTTCTTCCTAGTCTGTCTCAATCTGTAAGCTGCATTGAATCCTATGGACCACGTGTAGCCCTGCTGGCATTTGAAAACTGGTGGCACAGCCTCAAGCCTCACAACAATACGCAAGCCACCACAGTAGGACAAACAGACAGACATATTTGTCTCCCTTAGCTGTTGGAAACTTCTCCATCCTCCCCTTACCTGATTTCTACCTGACAATCCCTCCCTTTCCTGCCTCTGGGAGTGGGTCCTCTCTGCCGCCCATAAAAATCTAGTCCAGAGTAATAAATAATTCTAGTCCAATACAGTATTACAACAAGATACCTAACCATTTAAAGCTTTTCCTTCACCTAGCTCACACCTGCTTCAATATTGGAAGCCTTGGCAGGGGAACGTGAGTAGCTAGTTAGAGGCCACTGTTGAGATGGCCTTGCTCTGCCAGGCACACCTCTCAGACAAGGTCACATTGAAGATAGGACCAGCTCCCTCCTGCAAGATCCCATTTTATCCAGGTCTGACCCTCATCTCTACATCAGTGGAGGTGGGGCTCACTCCAGGATAACACCTGTCTCTTCCTTCGGTCCTTCCCTTCCTCATTTCCTGGCCCTGCTCTGCCATCTTTGGCTGATTTAGCTGCAGCCTGTTCACTCTTAAACTTTCCAGTGAGTGAGACAACAATCCTTATTGGCCTTCATTGGCCTCCTCCCATACCAGACCATGCAGTATCCTTAGCATAATAATTAATATTGTGTGTCAACTTGGCTAGACCATGATCTTCAATAGTTTAGCAGTTATGTTGTAGTCATCTCCCAGGATGAGATCATGGGATTATTGCCTTTGTAGTCTGTGAGCCAACAATTTGCCATTTTATCTGCCTGTCTTCAATTTATCTGCCTCCATAGCTAGCAGCCTTCTGTATTGCCTGCTGATCTTGGGTTTGTGAGTCCCTGCAGCTGTGTGAGTCAGGAAAAGCCTCCAACCTGATGTTTGACCCCCAGACTTGGGACTTGCCACCCTCTATAACTGCATGAGCCATTTCCTTGAGATACATTTCTCTCTCTCTCTCTCTCTCTCTATATATATATATATA
>NW_006922011.1:553620-556403 GCF_000298275.1 Orycteropus afer afer | reverse complement strand
AAAAAAAAAAAAAAAACCCACCAGCAGCAATGAAAACAACAGCATGCAGACAAAACCATGTGATTCAAAGTATCATTGTAATTGGATAATAACAATAGCTCTGACTGAGTTCATTAGAAGGTTCAAAAACTAAATCAGCATAGAATATTAACCTTGTAGGTATACTGACACATGTGAGCTGAGCTTATGAAAAATATTTTTGTTGTTATAACTAACTATAGGGATATTTTTATTAAAAAAAATTAATAAATTTCCACTGAAACACTGTACAAAAAATTGTACACTGTCATTTTGGTGTCCCCTCTTCTGCAGTGTCACCTGGAATGGTCTTCATATTCTGTAGCCTCCTATAAGAGATGCCACTCTCTATGTACCCCCAATTCCGTAGGACACAAGACAAGCTCTCCAAGTGATTCTCTTGAAAATCACATCACTCGAGGATAGGTATAAGAACTCCTTTCTCAAGTCCCCTGGAAAATGGAGGTGGGAGGAAGGAGTGCATGGTAGGGAGCAACACTGCAAGCAGAACTGACCCAGAGCTCACCACCCACGTATTAAGCCTCAGTAAAATTTTCACTGACTCATATAATCTGAGGGTGAGTGATAGCTTAAGGCTAACAGAATTGGTTTTTCAATGTTTTAACATGTTCAAGAAAGCACCTCTTGTTATAGCTTGTGAAGTACTTGGATGTCTATTGTCCAAATAACACAGGCCTCAGCTGAAACTGAATCTCTCTTACTAGTCATTTTAACAGACCTCTTGGTCAGTTTGTTGGCCATGCTCAAATCTCCCTCTTCACTTCACTCATAATCTCTAGAATATTTATTACATGAAAGACCCTGGTAACAAATGATTGAACCAGGGATACCCTTCTCATCCTGTGAATGAATCCAAAGACTGAACTGGTGTAATCTGATTCCCGAGAATCTGAACTGAGACCCAAAGACACTCGTAAAATGATGGTGAATACTTGAATTGAAAGTCATTTAGAGTCGAGGCTGAAAGTCCTATTGTGCAAATTGATGAGTAAGCAAGAGAAGGAAGCAGAGTCAGGAAGCCATAGAGTCAGAGAAAGTGGAGAGAGCAGTGTCTGATGATTTTCAATCATGAGAATTCTACCATACTTTTGTGCATTTGATTCTGTAAGATCCTGTGATGGTTAAGTTTGTGTGTCACCTTGGCTGGGTTTGGTTGAGTGACTGGGCAGCTGAATGTAGTATTCCCCATGATGAGACTGGTAATCAACTCCATGATGGAATCTACTGTGAGCAGCTGAGTAGCTGCCTTAGGGATGTGGTTTGCTTCCTGTATATAAGGAGAAGCCTTGGGGAATGGTCTCTAGCTTATGGCATGCTTGAACCCTGCATGTAGCCATGTCATTGCTCAACAGCCTGCCATATTCTGCCAACCTTGGGACTTTCAATGGACTTGAATTAGTGGTAACATCGGGACTGTGCCTTTTTACTTGTCAACCTTGGGCTTGTCAGCCTCAGCAGCCAGTAGCTGTCTGAGTGAAGAAAAGCCTCTGGCTTCAGTGAGCCGGGCACAGGAGGCAGAACTGAAGCCTAAGATTGAGGGGCTTTCACCTAGCCCCTAGAGCCTGGCACTTTGAACTCGGACTTAATGCCTCCAAACTGTAAGACAATAAACTCCTGTTTGTTGAGCCATCCCATTTGTGGTATATTCTTGTCAGAGCAGCACTAGGTAACCAGAACAGATTCTGTTATTCTTTTTTTACTTCAGTTACTTGAGTGAAAAACTTGTGTTCCTTAGAAACATATGAACTAACTACAATAATTACTTGCTCAAAAACAAAAAACAAAAAAACCAAACTCACTGTCATCAAGTTGATTCCGACATACAGAGACCCCTTTAGGTTTCTTAGGTGGCAAATTTTTATGGCAGTAGACTGCCCAGTCTTCCTTCCGAGGAGTGGCTGGTGGGTTTGAACCACCAACCTTCTGGTTAGCAGTCAAATGCCTTAGGCACTACACCACCAGAACGCCTTAGTTATTTGCTAGGCATTTTTTAAATTTCATTAAAAAAAAAAAAAAAATTTTTTTATGGCATGTCTTCTCTCCCTATTTCAATACTATACTTTAGTCGGTGTCTTGAATTTAGAACCTTACCCTAGTCTCCTGCTAGTCAAATTGTGGTCCATGGACCAGCAGCATGGTTAACATTGGGGACTTGTTAGAAATACAGAATTTCAGCCTACACGTCAGACCTACTGAAACAGAATCTGCATTTTAACAAAATCTGTAGGTGATTTTATATGCATATAACAGCTTGAGAAGCGCAGCTCTAATCTACACTATATATTTTGTCAATCAGTCTTTCTATAAACATGGTCTCATCATGCCACTAGAATTTTATCAATGGTTTCCCATTACTCTAAGATCAAGTTAAATGTCCTACCCTGACATGTAAGGAAATGGTAATAGAGACCTAATCTACTCCTCCAAACTTTCCTACATGCAAGTCCTGTTGTTGTTGTTAGGTTCTGTTGAGTCAGTTCTAACTCATAGTGACCCTACACAGAACATAAAACAAAATGAAACACTGCTGAGACCTGCACAATCCACATAATCGTTGCTCTGTTTGGGCCCATTGTTGGACCACTGTGTTACTACATCTTGTTGAAGGTCTTCCTCTTTTTAACTTACCCTCTACTTTCATGTTCAATCTATATGCTGAGAAAATAATCCGAGAAGCTGGACTATATGAAGAAAAACGTGGTATCAGGATTGGAGGAAGAATCATTAACAACCTGAGATATGCA
>NW_006922011.1:550225-553070 GCF_000298275.1 Orycteropus afer afer | reverse complement strand
TGTTGTAAGAAGGGACCATTCCCTGGAGAAGGATGTCATGCTTGGTAGGGTGGAGGGTCGACGAAAGAGGGGGAGGCCTTCAACGAGATGGATTGATATGGTGGCTGCAATGATAAGCTCAAGTATAGCAGGGATTGTGGGGCTGGTGCGGGATCAGGCAGTGTTTTGTTCTGCTGTGCATGGGGTCGCTATGAGTCGGAAACTACTCAACGGCACTTAACAACAACAACAACAATTACTTTCATGTCCGTCTCCAGGGAATGGTCCCTCCTGATAACATGTCTAAAGTATATGAGATGAAGTCCTGCCATCCTTGTTTCTAAGAAGTATTCTGGAAGTGCTTCTTCCAAGACAGATTTGTTCATTCTTCTGGCAGGCCATGAGATATTCAATATTTCTTGCCAACACTATAACTTAAAAGCATCAATTATTTCTTGGTCTTCATTATTCATTGTCCAGCTTTTGCACTCTTCTGAGATGGTTTAAAATATCATGGCTTGGGTCAGGCTCACCTTAGTCCTCAAAGTGATATCTTTGCTTTTTAAAATGTAAGGAGATCTGTTGTAGCAGATTTGCCCAATGCAATGTGTCATTTGATTTCTTGATTGATGCTTCCGTGGGTGTTGATTTTAGATTCAAGTAAAATAAAATCCTTGACAACTTCAATTTTTTCTCTGTTTATCATGATGCTATTTATTGGTCCACTTGTGAGAATTTTTGTTTTCTTTATGTTGAGGTGTAATCCATACTGAAGGCTGTAGCCTTTGATCTTTATCAGTAAGTGCTTCAAGTCTTCTTCACTTTCAGCAAGCAAGATTGTTTTACCTGCGTATCACTTGTTGTTAATGAGTCTTCCTCTAATCCTGATGCTATGTTCTTCTTCATGTAATCCAGCTTCTCAGATGATTTCCTCAGCATACAGATGGAACAAGTGTGAAAGGATACAACCCTGATATATCATTTCACTGATTTTAAACCCTGCAATATTATATTGTTCTGTTTGAACCACCGCCTCTTGAGTAAGTTCTATTTGAGCACAATTAGCTGTTCTGGAATTCCCATTCTTCACAATGGTATGCTTAATTTATTGTAATCCACACAGTTGAATGCCTTTGCATAGCCAATAAAATACAGGTAAACATCTTTTTGGTGTCCTCTGCTTTCAGCCTAGATCCATCTGACGTCAGCATCCGCTTCTGAATCTGGCTTGAATTTCTGGCAGTTGCCTGTTGATATACTACTGTAACCATTTTGGAATTATCTTCAACAAAATTTTACTTGCATGCTACATTAATGATATTTTTTGATAATTTCTGGTTTCAGTTGGATTTTTTTTTTTTTTTTTTTGTATAGACACAAATATAGATCTATTCCAATTGGTTGGTTGGGTAGCTGTCTTCCAAATTTCTTGGCATAGACAAGCGAGAGTTTACACAGTTGCATTTGTTTGTTGAAATATCTCAATTGGTAATCTTGTCAATTCCTGGAGCTTTGTTTTCTGCCACTGCTTGCAATGCATTGGACTCCTGAATTCAATCACTTCTTTTTGGTATAGTGATCCTGTGTATCTCTTCCAACTTCTTTTGATGTTTCCAGTATTGTACAGTCTTTTGCTTCAGTATTGGAACTCAAGGCTTGAATTTTTTCTTCAGTCCTTTCAGGTTGAAAAATTGCAAATGCATTATTCTCTTTTGGTTTCCTAGTTCCAGGTCTTTGCACATTTCATTATAATACTTTACTTTGTCTTCTCAAGCTGCCCTTTGAAATCTTCTGTTCAGCTCTTTTATTTCATCATTTCTTTCTTTAATTTTATCTACTCTACATTCAAGAGCCAGTTTCAGAGTCTCTTCTGACATCCATTTGGTCTTTCTTTCTCTCTTTCTTATGTTTTTAATGACCTTTTGCTCTCTTCATGTATGGTGTTCTTGATGCCATCCCATTTGTCTGGTCTTTGGTCATTAGCGTTCAATGCATCCATCCTATTCTTGAGATGGTGTCTAAATTCAGGTGGGAAATATTCAAGGTCACCCTTTGGCTCTTGTGGCCAGAGGATATTTTAATTTTTTGGTTTTAATTTTCTTCAGCTTCAGCTTGAACCTGCATGTGAGCAATTAATTGTCTATTCTACAGTCAACTCTTGGCCTTGTCCTGACTGATGATAATGAACTTCTCTATCATCTCTTTCTATAGATGTAATCGATTTGATTTCTGTGTATTCCATCCTGCAGGGTCCACATGTGTAGTTGCTGTTTATGTTGTTGGAAAAAAATATTTACAATGAACAAGTTATTTGTCTTGCAAAATCTTGTCATGCAATCTCCAGTGTTGTTTCTATCACCAAGGACATATTTTCCAGCTACCACTACTTCTTTGTTTCCAACTTTTGCATTCCAATCATCGTTGTTGTTGTTATGTGCCATCGAGTCAGACCCAACTCATAGCGACCCCTCCTTGGCTTTCCGAGGCAGTATCACTATAGTAGATTGCCCCGTCTTCCTTCTGAGGAGTAGCTGGTGGGTTTGAACTGCCAGCCTTCTGGTTAGCAGTCAAGTGCTTTAGGCACTATGCTACCAGAGCTCCTATTCCAATCATCAGTAATTATCAATGCATGTTGATTGCATGTTTGATCAATTTCAGACTGCAGAAGTTGGCAAAAATCCTCAATTTCTTTATATTTTTCATTAGTGGTTGATGTGTAACTGAATAATTGTCAGATTAACTGATCTTCCTTGTTATGTTATGTTATGTTATGTTATATGCCGTCGAGTTGGCCCCGACTCATAGCGACCCCTCCTTGGGTTTCCGAGGCAGTATCACTACGGAAGTAGGATTGCCCAACCTTCCT
>NW_006922011.1:535299-550020 GCF_000298275.1 Orycteropus afer afer | reverse complement strand
AGTGATACTACCTCAGAAACCCAAGGAGGGGTCGCTATGAGTCGGGGCCGACTCGATGGCACATAACAACAACAACAACAATGCCTAAGGAGCTGTGGTAGTGCAATGCCTACGGCATTTGACTGCTAACCGGAAGGTTGGCAGTTAAAACCCACCAGCTGCTCCACTGAAGGTAGATGGGGCAATCTACTTCTATAAAGATTTACTGCCTTGGAAACCCAGTGTAGGTAGCTGTGAGTAGGAATCAACTTGATGGCAGTGAGGTTTTTTTGTTTTTTTTTTAATGCCTAGGATACGGATCTTTATGTATTTCATTTTTGACTACTTCCAGTATTCCTAGATTCATACTTAATACATTCCACTTTCCAATTACTAACAGATATTTGCAGCTGTTTCCTCTCATTTTGAGTCATGCCGCATCATCAAATGAAGGTCTCAAAACCTTTATTGTATCCACATCATTAAAGTCAACTGTACTTTCAGGAAGCAGATCTTTCCAAGTTGTACTGTGACTGCCTTCCAACCTGGGGCACTCATCTTCCAGTACCATATCTGACAATATTCTGCTGGTATTCATAGGTTTTTACCAGGCAATTTTTTAGAAGTAGATCACCTGGTCCTTCTCCCCAGTCTGTTTCAGTCTGAAAACTTTACGGAAACCTGTCCACCATGGGTGACACTATTAGTATTTTAAATACTGGGGCATAGCCTCCAGCATCACAGCAGCACACAAGCCACCATAGTACAACAAACTGACAGACGAGTGGTGGCTGGAGTGTCCTACTCTACATAAATTGGTCTACTTGTCATTCTCAAATGTATCAAAACACCTTCATGAAGTTTTTCTTGTGACCTTTGCTTATCTGGAATTTTCATTCTTATGTCCTTTCGTGTTCATTCTTTGAAGACCACCACAGTTACTACATCTTCTACTAGCAGGCTCCTGATGTTCACTTCCTGTCATATTGCTGTATCATTCCTCTGAACATCTATAGCCCTTAACTGGCATGCCAGTTTTTTCTCTCCACTCACTAATGCCTGTCACAATACAGTGCATATGATAGTTTGTTGATTCATTAGTCATATTCTTATTTATCTTTTTAAAAATTTATTTATACTTTGGAAGAGAATTCTTTTGAATTCCTTGTCAGGGATTTCCAATGCTGCTTTTTCCTCAAGAATATGTTCTGGTTCTGTATCCTGGCTCCTATTTTCTACTGCTTTATCTTGCTTCTTTGTGTGGACTGTGATGGTCCGTTGTCTTAAAAACACTATGATATGCTTGTATTTATATTTAATTGGTGATGATATGTTGGAGTGATTCACCCAAGATTTTCATTTTCTTTGTTTTGTTTGGATGTATCTGAATAAGCAGGGTATTGTGCTCCTCTAGTCACTAGCTGGCATTACTTATGCACTCACCACCTAACTCCTGGTGGGTGTGATAGACAACAAGAGTGGGGTAGCTGTTTGTGAAGAGCAATTAAGGGTGACTCAGGCTTGTATTGGCTGTTGTGTATCATTGGTCAGTTGCTGTAGTAGTCAGTTGCCCTCACTCAGTAGGTGGGGTGACAGGATATTTGTATGGGCACAATTGCTATCTCCCACTAAGTTAGACAAAAACAACAATCAAACTACCAAAACTGTGAATAGTGCTGTAACTTTGGTGTACAAGTGTCTGTTTGAGTCACTGGTTTCAAGTCTCTTGGGTATAAACATAAGGGTGGAATGGCTGGGTCATATAGGAGTTCTATTATTTAACTTTTTGAGGAACCACCAGACTATTTTCCACAATGGCTGTATTTTTCACATTCCCACCACCAATGACAGATGGTTCAATTTCGTCATATCCTTATCTCTCTTTCTCTCTCTATATGTATATTAATATATTAGCCAACCTAGTGTTGGTAAAGTCTTTTTGTAAAATTATTATTATGATTTACATAAAAGTTTACAGAGAAAATTCATTTTCCATACAGCAGTTGATACACATTTTCTTTCATGACATTGATTACAATCGCCACGATGCAACAGCTTTCTTCATGATGTGGTACCTTCTTGTGGTTTTTATTTGCATCTTTTCAATGCTGAGGGTGTTGAGCATATTTTCATGTGTTTGTTGGTCATTTGTATTTTGTCTTTTGTGAAGTGTACATTCAAGTTCTTTGATAATTTTTTAATTGAGTAGTTTGTGTTTTTGTTGTTAAGTTGCAGGAGTTCTTTATATATTCTGGATAATAAGCCATTATCCCAAAATTTTCTCTCAGTCAGTAAGTTGTCTTTTCACTTGGTTATTAAAGTTCTTTGTTGAGCAAAATTTTTAATTTTGATGAAGTAAAACTTACCTATTTTGTCTTTTGTTGTTATACTTTTGGTGTTGTATCCAAGAATTCATGTTAAAAACTATGTCCTGAAGAAATACCCCAATTTGTCTTCTAAAAATTTTATGGCAGGACTTCTGGTAAGATGGAGGAATAGGCAGACAAGTGACACAGACCCTCTTCAACAAAGAAAAGGAAAACCAATTGACAGAGATACAGAAGATAATCCTGGAGCCCTGAGCTTTGAAAGGAACTATACAGAAGTGGATTAGGCACCAACTAGTGGAAAAACCTGAACAAAAGAGTGAGTACAGAGATGGCCAGAGCTGCAGACTGTCAGCTACTCTGATGGGACCAACAGCCTGAATATTTCCAAGTGGTGTTGGGACCTGAGAATTGATCTAAAGATCAGCCCTGGTCACCAAGGGCTGCAGGGACAACTGTGGTGGTGGCCTATGACTAAGAAAGGAAATAGCAAGGAGGGAGACAACCTGAGCTGTTGACTTTCTGCTGTCCAGAGGGCACAGCCATTTTAATTGTTTACATGCAGCTGCCATTTTGGATATTTAAAGTGACTGAGGTTGCAGCCATTTTGAATGTTTGCAAGCAGTGGCCATTTTGGATTTTAAAGTGATAGGATTTTCATTGAGATTTCAGGGACCTAAGAATAGGCTCTGTTTGCCAAGGTCAGCAGGGACATACAAAAGGCTGACAACAGGAAATGAGACAGGTGGTGAGTGTATAAGTGCTGTCAAGTAGTGAATAGAGGAGCATGGCACAGTACTATGCTTGTGTAGATAACATACAAACAAAACAAAATGAAAATCATGGGCAAGTCACTCTAATATACAATCAGCAATTAAATATAAACACAAAAAAGTCACAATGCCTCAAAGACAACAGAGCATCACAGTCCACACACAGAAGAAAGAGAAACAAGGGACCAGGATACAGACCCAAAACACATCCCTGAGGAAGACACAGCATTGGGACTCCCTGATAAGGAATTCAAAAGAATTTAGGTATCTTCAATGATTTGAGAGGAGGATCAAGGAAAACACTGACAAAATTGAGGAAAACACAGAGAAAACCCTACAACAACTTCAAAAGACAACACAAGAACAAAATGACAAAATAAATGAAAAATTAGAAATAATATAAAATCTACAGACAGAAATCCAGAAGATTAATACTAAATTTTCAGAAATGGATAAGACATTGAATGGGCAAAGTAGCAGAATTGAATGAATGGAAGACAGAATTAATGAGATTGAAGACAAATACCTGAATACTTCTTTGGAAAGGGATCAATCAGAAAAAAGATCAAAACAAAATGAAGAAAGCCTAAGGTTCATGTGGGATACCATCAAAAAGAATAACCTACATGTTATTGGAATTCCAGAACAGGAAGAGACAAATGAAACCACAGAGAAAATTGTCAAAGATTTGTTGGAAGAGAATTTTTCTGGTATGATGAAAGATGAGAATATATCCACTCAGGAAGTCCAACGAACCCCAGACAGGATAGATTCCAAAAGAAAATCACCAAGACATATCATCATCAAACTCACCAAAACCAAGGACAAAGAAAGAATCATGAGAACAGCATGGGAAAAACAAAAAGTTACCTATAAGGGGCAACCAATAAGACTAAGCTCAGATTTCTCGACAGAAACCATGCAGGCGAGAAGACAATGGGATGGTATATATAAAACACTGAAAGAGAAAAATTTCCAACCAAGAATTATGTACCCAGCAAATTTGTCCCTCAAATATGATGATGAATTTAGGATTTCTAGATAAGCAGAAATTAAAGCAATTTGTTAAAACCAGACCAACCTTATAAGAGATGCTAAAGGGAGCCCTTTGGATAGAGAAGCAAAAACAGCCAACAACAACTGACCATTAAACACATGATGATATAACCCAGAAACCAACACAGCTATGGAAGTATCCAAAGTAAATAAGCCTACAAGATTGTAAATAGGGAACCAGAGACATCAATTGACAAATGAAGACACCTATAAACCAAAAAGAGGGATAAAAATCTGTCTTTACAGAACTTCTAGATGGTAGGGAAGTCAAGACAACTACAAGATAGAATGGACTGTTCTACACTTGGGAAGAAAACTATAAATCACAGGATAACCTCAAAGAAAAATGATAAACCTTCACATCAAAATAAAAAAAAGAGTACCAGCATAAATATTCAGCAAATACTAAAACAATAGCAATGAAGAAGTGATAACACAATTCATAAACAAAAGGTGCTCAGCATAGAAAATTATAAGGAACAAAGAGATCGACACCACTAAAAAGCACATAACAAAAATGACAGCAACAAATTCATATTTGCTGATAATTATATATTTGGCGAGGAATTTATCTCTAAGATTGATGGAAAACTCCAATGCCTCAACACCAAAGGAATTAAAAATCCAGTTGAAAAATGAGCAGAAGACATGAATAGACACTTCACCAAAGAGGATATTCAGGAGGCCAGCTAATACATGAAGAGATGCTCATAATCTTTGGCCATCAGAGAGATGCAAATCAAAACAACATGAGATACCTTCTCACCCCAGCACTGATGGCAAGTTTCAACAAGACAGAAAATAACAAATGCTGGCAGAAATGTGGAGAGATTGGGACTCACACACTGCTGGTGGGACTGTGAAGTGACACAACCACTGTGGAAAGCAATATGGCGATTCCTTAGAAAGCTGGAATTGGAGATACCATTTGACCCAGTAATCCCATTACTAGGTATATATCCTAGAGAGGTGAGAGCCAGGACAGGAACAGATATATGCACACCCATGTTCATCACAGCACTATTTACAGTAGCAAAAAGATGGAAACAACCTACACGTGCATCAGCGGAAGAGTGGATGACCAAACTATGGTACATACATGTACTGGAATGCTATGCAGCACTAAAGAATAATGTAGAGTCTGCAAAACACTGCATTATATGGATGAACTTGGAGGACATTATGCTGAGTGAAATAAGTCAATCACAGAAGAACAAATATCATATTAGTTCGTTGTTGTGGAGGGTCAAGGAAAGGTTTATATATGGAGGGAAACTTTCTTTGTTGGTTGCCAGGGGTGGGAGGGGAGAGGAGGGAGCACTACAAAAATAATAATAATAATGACATTAGTTATTATATTAGGTTCTTGTTTCATTTTGAGTTAATTTTTGTCTATGGTGTGAGGTATGAATTCCACTTCTTTTACATCCTTATTTTCCTTGTTCTTTGCCTAAAACATAAGTTCATTATCTACTAAAGCTGAATATGTATATATCCTATGACCTTCTTCAGTATATAACCAACAGAATGTGTATATATGTTCACCAAAAAGTGTGTTCAAGGATGTTCATAGTAGCACGATTTGTAATAACTGCAAGCTAGGACACTCACCTATTTATCCTTTATAGCTTGAATAAATTGTCATACGTTATACAGTAGAATACCATATAGTGAGGATGAGTGAACTACAATTACACATACCAACATGATGAATCCCACATACATAATATTGAATGTAGAAGCCAGACATATAAAAATGCATAGTGTATGATATTATTTATATGAATTTCAAAAAGATAAAATTAATCTATTGTTATAGAAGTCAAGAGAGTGGTTATCCTGAGAAGTGGGTAGTTAGTGACTGTAATGAGACTCAAAGAGGGCCTCTGGTGTGCAGGTTATGTTCTACTTTTTGATTTGGATGCTAGTAACATAGGTGTTCACTTTTGTTTTTGCAAACAGCATCTTTAGTTTATAAAATCAGTGGTTCTGAGGGCTTACCTGAAAATTTACACTCTTAACCAACTCCCAGATGATCCATGGACAGTCTGACTGGAATGGCAGATTGTTCTCTGTTCTGTTGACCTTTAATTTACTCTAAATGTCAGTTTTTAAAACCCCAAAAATGATTCAAATGTATCAATTAAAAATTGCATGTCCTTTAAGCTCTGGTGGTGTAGTGCTTAAGGCATTTGACTGCTAACCAGAAGGCTGGAGGTTCAAATCCACCAGCCATTCCTCAGAAGGAAGATTGGGAAATCTACTTCCATAGAGATACCACTTTGGAAAACCAAGGAGGGGTCGCTATCAGTGGGGACCAACTCGATGACAATGAGTTATGCTCTCAAAGGAGTATTGGTGGCACCATGGTTAAAGCGTTTGACTGCTAACCAAAAGGTTGGCAATTGAAACCCACCAGCCACTCCGTGGGAGAGAGATGTGCCAGTCTGCTTCCATAAAGATTTACTGTCTTGGGAATTTGTTTAAACTTAAGCTGTACACCAATTATTTGCATGCATGTTATACTTAATATAATTTTTACTTGAAAAAATTGGGGGAAAAAACCCCAACACCACAAAAGTGAAAGCAAGGATAAAAAAATACAGACAGCATAAATGCACAGGAACAATCACCAAAAAGAGAAAGAAAAAACAGAAAAGGCAGTAAATAAGATGAAATATTTTTCAAAGAAATATAAAGAGAAAAAAAAAAAAACCCATGATATCTAGAGAAGGGAGAATAAGAGAAAAGAGCTAGACTAAGAGAATAATGAGGGGAACAAATACAAAAAGATAAACAAGGGATGGGAAGAATCACAAGAAAGAAAAAACTGGGAACAAAGAAAAGGGAAAAGAAAAAAAGCCCAAAATTAGAGCCTGGGAAGGGAAAAAGAAAGAATAAAAATAAAAAGGTAGAGGGGGGAAAAAAAATCTTAAAAACAAACAAACAAAACCAAAAAACAAATCTGTGTGGGGGGAGGTAGGGCACCCAGGCTCTGTCAAAGCACACAGACTGGGATGGAATTCCTGCCAGGCCAGAAGGTGGGCAGAAGTGAGGATGGCTGCACCTCCATTCACCAAGAGGGTGTGGGATAAAAGAATAACAAGGGGAATATTGCATCTTTCCAGTTGTCAGCCTCTAGTATGCCCTTGCTGTCCTCAGCAAGTGGACTGTATTCTTAGGTCCCTGGAATCTGAATGAGAACGCTGTTGCTTTAAATATCCACATGGCTGCCACTTGTAAACATTCAAAATGGTTGCACCCTATGGACAGCTGAAAGTCCACAGTCCAGTTTGTCTCCTTCTTTGTGGTTTCCCTTTTTAATCATCAGCCACCAGTGCAGTCTTCCCTGCAGCCCTTGGAGAGCAGGGCTGATTTATAGGTTAATTCTCAGGTCCCAATACCACTTAGGAGCTCTGGTAGTATAGTGCCTAGGGCACTTGACTGCTAACCAGAAGGCTGGCAGTTCAAACCCACCAGCCACTCCTCAGAAGGAAGGTTGGGCAATCCTACTTCTGTAGTGATACTGCCTTGGAAACCCAAGGAGGGGTCGCTATGAGTCAGGTCCGACTCAATGGCACATAACAACAACAATACCACTTGGAAATATTCAAACTGTCCATGTTGTCAGGATAGCTGACTGTCCACAGCTCTGTTTGTCTCCTTATTCACTGTTTTCATTTCAGGTTCTTCTACTACTTGGTGTTTAATCTGCTTCTTTATCCTTTCTTTCAGAGCTCAGGGTTCCAGGACTATCTTCTCTATCTGTGCCAATTGGTTTCTCTTTTCTTTGTTGAAGAGGGTCTGTGTAGCCTGTCTGCCTATTCCGCCATCTTACCAGAAGTCTGTTTGTATCTTTATAAATTTTTTTCCTCCTGTGATAGTTCAAGCTGTGTGTCAACTTGGCTGGACCATAATTCTGAGTGGTTGAAGCAGTTGTGATGTGGGTTATTCTCGTGATGAGATCAGATGTATGTGTTTTGAGCAACCAGTCTGTTGAAAGGGAGTTTCCCTAGGGGTGTGACTGCTTCCAATATATTTATGGACATCCTGGGAAAAGAGACACTTTTCTGTGGATCAGAATCCTATTGTGCTGCCTACAACTGTCTGTAAGCGAACAGTCCACCATTTGGCCTGGTGATCTTAGATTCATCATTCATTGGAGTCAACAGCCAATATACTGGCTGCCAACCTTGAGCTCATCAGCCCCTGCAGCTGCGTGAGTCAGGAAAAGCCTCCTCCAGCTTGACGTTTGATCCAAGAACTTGGGACTTGCTAGCTTCTATGAGTGTGTGAGCCATTTTCCTAAGATAATTTTTTTTTTTTTCTCCCTCTCTCTATAAGCTTTACTGGTTTTGCTGCTCTGGAGAACCCAGTCTAACACACCTCCTTTTTATAAAGATTACTTAAATTGATGCTATTTGAGCTGACCTCAGATTATTTCCTAAAGAACAATGTCTATAGCAATACTCTTAGATGTTGCATTGTGCTTTTATTTTTAATGATCTCTCTTCAAAATCAAAATACTAATTGAATGATAATACTGTAATTTCACTGTAATTACTTCACCCTCTGGGAGACGAAATATTAGTACAATACTTTCCTCAAATGCTATTAAAAATAATGTTTTGAGACAAGGTTTTAAAATTCCTTACTATGACTATACATATACAACAATGGGTCAACATTTTTTTTTTTTTTTTAAGCCAAAATATTGTGGTGATTAGTGTCACTTTGGAAGGCTATATGGCTACTTCAATAATTCTGTCACTACCTAAAACAGGGGTCAGCAAACCATGCCTGCTTTTGTAAATTAAATTTTATTGGAATATAGCTAGGGGCATTCATTTAAATATTATCTATGGCTGCTTTCACACAGCAACAGAGTAGTTGCAACAGAATCCATATGGCCTGTGAAGCTTAAAATATTTACTATCTGAACTTTCACAGATGTTTGCCAACTCCTAGCCTAAAATATTTTCGGAGCTCTTACATTGTTTTTGATTTTTCGTAAATGGAATTTCTTTTTAAAAATAATATCTATATGCCAAATTATAATTCATTAAGGTAGACTTGATTTTTTAAAAATGCCAACAGTTATTTGACTTGAAGAATAGGAAGTAAGTTAGGTGATCAGGTGTACTGATGCCATTTTATCCAAAAACAGGGTGGATGAACTTAAAATAACCATACTGATTTTATTAAGCAGTTCATAAACAAGCCCTTGAAGCACCACAGTGGGAAATGTTTGAGCAATGGTAACATTGTTGATGTTTTCCTTATTAGCAACATTTTACATTAGTACTGTATATTATTTACAAGCAGTGAAGAAGTATTGATACATTAGTATTAGTGAAAGTCCATACTTTCTTAAGATTTCTTCCAAATGTCCTTTTTAGTTTGTTTGTTTCAGGATCCCATCCTGAATACTAGATTACATTTAGTCATCATGTTTCCTTAGGCTTCTCTTGGCTATGACAATTTCTTTGACTTTCCTTGCGGGGAGCTCTGGTGGCATAGTGCCTAAGGCATTTGACTGCTAACCAGAAGGCTAGTGGTTCAAACCCACCAGCCACTCCTCGGAAGGATGGTTGGGCGATCTACTTCCGTAGAGAAGCCATCTCAGAAACCCAAGGAGAGGCTGCTATGAGTTGAATTCCAATCGACAGCAGTGAGTTCTTTTTTTTTTTTTTTTTTTACTGTTGTATAATGTAATGTGTTGGGATTTTTTCTGATGTTTTCCTTATGATTATTCTGAGGCTATGGATTTCTGGAAGGAACAGCAGAAAGACAGAGTGCCATTTTCATCACATCATATAAGGGTACATACTATTAACATGTCATCACCCTGGCTGAGACAGCACTTGTCAGGTTTCTTACATTATGTATTTTGTAAAATATGCTTTGTATATTTCCACTTTTACACATTTCCAAAATAATGTGTGTAATAGTTGAAGATGTGTCAACTTGGCTGGACTCCAGTTGTGAGTGGTGGTTCCCATGATGGATCACATGACTGCGTTCTAAGCAGCCGGTCGGCCTACGGGGAGTTTCCCCAGGGGTGTGGCCTACCTGCAATGCTATCCCAGGGACAAACTGGAAGAACGGCATTCCGGACTATATATTTCCTGGAGCGAGCAGCTCGCTGCTCGCCCTGGAGGTTTTCAGATTCATTCTTTGTTGGGAACAGCAACCAGCGCACTGCGTGTCAGCTTGATTCTCTCGGCTCTGTTGTGCTTACGGGAACCAGACGACTCTGGGCTCCATCTCTCTCCAGAGACGAACTTTGTGACTTGAACTCCTCTGCCGTGCGTGCGAAAGCCAGACGGCTCTGGGCCCCATCCCCCTCCAGAGACGAACTTTTCAGCTTGAACTTGTCGGCTTCTACACGCTTGTGAGCCATTTATCTAAGATAAATTTCTCTCTCTCTCTCTCTTTCTCTCTCTATAAATATATATATATATACTTTGCTGGTTTTTGTGTTTCTCTAGAGAACCCAATCCAACACAATGTGTTTCAAAAAAATAAGAGTGGAACTTAAGTCCTCCTATATTCATTATTTCCTTCCCCAAAGTGTCCTTCAGTAGAAGTGTAAGACAATTCAGCTAAGTTAATCTTTAGTGAGTTTGAACTTCCTTTTCCTTTAACAAATATTATGAATGCTAAATCTGTGCCAATTATTCTTTGTCTAGTGAGTGAGTCAGACAATTTAAAAGACCCTGTGCTTTAACAGAGGAAAGCTCAGGATGTTGTGGAAGGATGCAACGGCTCATTTGTGTATCAAGGAAGGCTTCCCGGAGGCATTACCTTTTTTTTTATTATTATTTTTTTGAGGAAATTACTTTTAAGCAGATACCTGAATGAAAAGGAATTAGCTATATAAGATGTAGAGAGTGTAACAAGAGTATTTCAGGCAAAGAAAGTAGTTTCTACAAATACCAGTTAGTGAGAGAGACGATTGTCTGTACTGGGTATTCAATAGTTTATAAGAATTCAAACATGGAGCCCAAGGCAAGCTGGTTAGTAGGAGTTGGTTGGAAAGATAAGGAAGTTCAGAGCACAAAAACTTTGTAGATCACATAAAAATGTTTAGACTAGTGGTTATATATGGAGGCTGGGAACAGTACTCTATCCCTATCCCAGGAAATCTGTGGAATTTTAAAAAATTATTTATTCTTACTTTAATGTAATCATAGCCAAGCCTTTTAGTACTGAATTAAATATTGTTTTATTATTAATTAGTTAGATTTTATTTCTATTTTATATTGAGTTATGATTATTTTTCAATTATTTGAAAATCATGTCTATAAATAGGTTGTATTCTTTATCAATTTCCTTTTAGAATATTAAGGGGGTGATGAAAATTTTGGGTACATAAAATTTTGCTTAATAGGTGAGAACTACTGATTGAAACCATACTGAAGGCAGTGGGAAGCCCCTGAAAGTGTTTAAGCAGGACAGTGACATGCTCAGATCTACATTTTGGGAAGGTCACTCTGATTGCAATGTGGAGAATAGATTAGAAGGAGCCATCCTGTGAGTATGCAGACCAGTTAGATTACTTTTGCAGTAATCCAGCTGAGAAATAATGGTAGCCTTAAATAAAACATTGCCAATGAAGCATTGGTGGTTCAGTGATAGAATCTTCACCTTCCATTGAGAACAACTCTATTTAATTTCCAGTCAATGCATTTTATTCAAAGCCACCACCCATATGTCAGTGGTGGCTTGAGTATTGCTATGATATTGAATAGGTTCAATGGAGCTTCCAGATTAAGAGAGACTGGGAGAAAAGGCCTGATGATCTACTGAAAATCAGCCAATGAAAATACAATGATCCACTCTTGCTGTACATGGGGTTGACATGAGTTGGAGGGCTGAGTAGATGGCAACTAACAACAATGGAGGACGAGCATAATAATTCTCCTCCGTGGATTCCCTGGAAGTTAGCTTTCTTTTTCCCATTGATATTTGCTTTGAAGACCAAAAGAATGGTGAATTATCAGGCAAAAAGCAAAACCAAAAAAAATCCAGTTGCCGTGGAACTGATTCTCACTTATGGTGACTCCATGTGTGTCATAGTAGAATTGTGTCCTATAGGGTTTTTAATGGCTGATTTTTTTAAATTACACTACCAGGCCTTTCTTCTGAGTTGCCTCTGGATGGACTCAAACCACCAGTCTTTCATTTAGCAGTGAGCATGTTAACCATTTCCATCACCCAGGAACTCCCCTGAAAGATAATGAGTGAATATTTCTAAGCAGAGACATTTTCAATATTTCTTAAATCATACTAGTCATGTAATAGTTAAGAGCCTAGACTCTGGGTAAGATGTGGAATCCTCACTCTGACCTTAATGACTCCACCCTTGGGCAAATTGCTTAATTTATCTAAGCCTAGTTTCTTCACCAGTCAAATGGTGATGATACGTCTGTTGTAATTCCGTATGTTATGCATAGATATTCACTTCACCTACTTATTAGACCAGACCTGTTTCTAGGTAGAAGGAATTTCAACATTTTCAGTTAACTTTCAAGTAGTGGTATTAGATTTAAACTCAAACATCTACATGATCACATTTGGTTTCATATATGACAAACTTCAATCAATTTAAAGGTAAGAATAGTTAGCAATGATTAGATCCATAGAAGAAACTGAAATATATCTGTTGAGCTCAGGCTTTAGCAAGACAGCAGATGTTTCCCACATATAATTTGTTGTTGTGCTTTGGGGCTATAGAGAAGTACCTTCCAAGATTTGGGAAAGAGGAGAAAAGATTAAACTGTAAGATCAAGATGAAAAAACATACAATTACCTGAAATAGATAGGCTGACTCTTAAATAACCCAACCAAACTCACTGCAGTCAAGTCGGATCCAACTCATAGTGACCCCTCCTTGGGTTTCTGAGGCGGTATCACTAAGGAAGTAGATTGCCCAATCTTCTTTCTGAGAAGTGGCTGGTAGGTTTGAACTGTCAGCCTTCTGGTTAACAGACAAATGCCTTAGGGACTATGCCACCAGAGCTCCTCTTAGGCCACTAAAATGTCAATAACCTGATAAAAAATATATTAACATATCTAAAACTATCAGTCAAAAGATGATTGATCAGCCTCCTAGATAAAAGGATCTATAGGCATAACTTGCAGTACCATTCAAGCTCAGAGCAGAAGAAAGATTTAGCCATTAGCCTGCACATATCTGCCTTTAATGGAGATGAGTGCGGAGTGACAGTTAATGGAATTGTGGAGGACTTTAGTTCCCTTTGTAATATCATCTTAACTGAGGTCCATGCTGTGACAGATATTACTGGTTGTCCCTATTATTTCAACTCTTGCTTTTCCTTGGGAAAAGGACCTGTTATTTTTCACTAGGCACAAAGCTACCCAGAATAACCTAGTAATAATTGTTGTTGTGTTGCCATACAGTTGGCTCTGCTTCTGGGTGACTTTATATATAACAGAATAAAACGTTGCCTGATCCAGCATCATCTTCATGATTGTTGGTGTCTTTGAGTCAATTGTTGAGGCTACTGTGTCAATCCATCTCATTGAAGGTTTCCTTCTCTTTTGTTGGCTCTCTGCTTTACCAACCATGACGTTCTTTCCAGCAATTGATCTTTCCTGAAGATGTGTCCAAAGTAAGTAAGTTAAAGTCTCACCATCCTCACTTCTAAGGAAAATTCTGGTTGTATTTCTTCTAAAACTGATTTGTTTGTTCTTTTGGTAGTCCATGGTATCGTCATTTTTCTTCACCAACACCACAGTTTGAATGGAAGCTAGGTGTCTAAGCTAGGTGACATAGGCCATATGTCTAAGTTTCTGTCTATGAGATGTAAGGTGACATGTTGTGTGCAACTTTCAAGAATTGTCCTTACAAGGAAAAGGCATGCTTTCATTTACCTCTTCCTTCTTTCATTTGGTTAGAATGTGTATATAATGGCTGGATATTGAGTGGCCATCTTGACCCATGAGGTTGAAACCATGTGTTAAAGATGGCAAAACAACGAGATAGGAAGACCATGCGTATTCTTAATGATAGAGTTGCCATACAAGCTTTGGAATGTTTACTCTGGACTTTATTTTTATGATAAAAAACTCACTGCTGTTGAGTTGACTTGACTCATAGCAACCCCTCCTTGGGTTTCTGAGTTGGTATCACTGCGGAGGTAGATTGCCTAATCTTCCTTCTGAGGAGTGGCTGGTGGGTTTGAACCTCCAGCGTTCTGGTTAGCAGTCAGATACTTTAAGTACTATGCCATCAGAGCTCCCTATTTTTGTGATACAAAAATACATTGGTCAATCTACTAATATTTGAGCATTTCTACCACTCACAGATGTACTTAATCCTAATGAATATAGGTACTTAGGGATTGTACTTGTTTCCTACTGCTGCTGTATCAACATCTCACAAACTTAGTGGTTTAAGACAACATAAATTTATTCTTTACAGTTCTAGAGGTCAGAGATCCAAAATAAGCATTACAGGTCTAAGGCTACAATAAACCTGGCAGTGTTGCATTCCTTCTGGAAGTTTTTTGGGAAAGTCCGTTTCCTTGGCTTTTTTAGCTTTCATAGTCTGTCTTAGG
>NW_006922011.1:530240-534599 GCF_000298275.1 Orycteropus afer afer | reverse complement strand
TGTGTGTGTGTGTGTGTGTGTGTGTGTGTGTGTGTATAAGAGAGTGAGAGAGAGAGCTCACATGGTAGTCCCAAGTCCATGGGTCAGATATCAGGATGGAGACTTCTCCTGCTCCATGTAGCAGCAGGGGCTGATGAACCCAAGTTTAGCAAGTCAGATAACAAGGTACTGGCTCACAGACTATGGAGGCTGACCATTCCAAGATTGGCAGGCAATACAGCAGGCTGCTGGCTCAAGTCCCAAGAACTAGAGACCAGATGCAGGATCCATAGTGCGGAAAAAACAGAGCTTTGGCTAAGCATCCACATATATTGGATGCCGGCCACACCCCCAAGGAAATTCCCTTTCAACTGACTGGTTACTCACAGCAGATCTCATCATAGAAGTGATTACATTATATTAGATCACAAAAATGGGGCATGACTACATCATAACTGCCAAACCACTGAGAATCATGGCTCAGCCAAATTGGCACACACCTTAACCATCACAGAGGCCATTTGCATTCTTTGGCTTATAGCCCCTTCCTTGCATCATTCCAACCTTTTGCTTCCTTGATCACATCTCCTACCACTACCTTTGACCTCCCTCTTACAACACCACTGGTGAATATATTGGACTCACCCAGATAATCTAAGAACATCTTCACATCTAGATTTTTAACTTAATTACATCAGCAAAAGTCCCTTTGCTGTGCAAGATAATGTATTAACAGGTTCTGGGTATTAGGATATGGACATCTTTGGGGTCACTATTCTATCTATCATAGGGTCTTTTAGCCCACGTCCATGTATTTGATTACCTATCTTTACTGTGACTGCTGAGCAGCATTTGATTATGATTTAACTTTGCATTTAGGCTGTCTATAGGGAGAGAATTCAAAGATCATACAGGTCTTAAAGTTCTGTCCCCATGGCAGAGATTTCTCATGATAAATTAATAAAGTACTTTTTGATTATGAATTGGCTTGTCTTGGCTTGACTTCAAAGAGAAAATACATTGATTATATGAATGAGAGCATTCTGGTACCCATGCAAGTTTCATTTTTCATTGTAAATTAATAAAGTTCATTAAATAAATAAAATAACATTTACCTATGCCTCTTGTGCATGACTCAATTGCTTAGAGCCTACACCAGGGTACTGGTGGAAGTTTATGGGCCAGATCCTGGAAACTGGACATCTAATTGTGGTACTCTGCTATATCCTGCCCTGCGCCAGTTACCTTCCTTGGATGACCCCTGTTCTGGTTACCTAGTGCCGCTCTGACAAGAATATACCACAAATGGGATGGCCTTAACAAACAGGAGTTTATTCTTACAATTTGGAGGCTTTAAGTCCAAGTTCAAAGTGCCAGGCTGTAGGGGCTGGGTGAAACCTCAACCTTGGGGTCCAGCTCTGCATCCTGCTCCCAGCCCACTGGAGCTAGAGGCATTTCTTCACTCAGACAGCTGCTGGCTGCTGAGACTGAGAAGCCCCAAGGTTGACAAGTAAAAAGGCACAGTCCCGATGTTACCAAACCACATGGCATTCCATTAACTTGAGTCCATTGTAAGTTCCAAGGTTAGCAGAGCATAGCAGGCTGCTAAGCAATGACACAGCTACATGCATGCCATAGGCTAGAGACCATTCCCAAAGCTGCTTGTTATATACGGGAAGCAGACTACATACCCAAAGCAGCTACTCAGCTGCTTGTGATAGATCCCACCATGGAGTTGATTGCCAGTCTCATCATGGGGAATAACTACCACCAGCTGTCTAGCCACTCAACCAGACACAGCCAAGCTGACACACAAACGTAACTACCACAACCCCTTAACCACTTCCCGTAAGATCCTTTTCATTGATTTCTGGATTGTTCACTCCAAAATTTTCACCTAAGTCTCTTAAAAGACTTACTTAAAGATCTGTGAAGTAATATTGTCCCTACATAAGATATTGGGAGCTCTGGTAGCATAGTGGCTAAGACACTTGCCTGCTAACCAGTTGGCTGGCGGTTCAAACCCACCAGCCACTCCTCGGAAGGAAGGTTGGGCAATCCTACTTCCGTAGTGATACTGCCTCGGAAACCCAAGGAGGGGTCGCTATGAGTCGGGGCCGACTCTACGGCACATAACAACAACAACAACAACATAAGATATTATGTATATTAAAGAATGTAGATAAGAAGCCCTTCAAAAAATATTTCATGGACATGAAAGACTGTTTTAATTTTTAACATAATTGGTATAGTCAACCTTTCTGACAGTGTAACAATAAATAAATCATGTTTTTAGTTGAGATAAATAAAGCATATGGTAAAATTTAAATCAAAGTGCTTTTTAAATAAACTAATTTTAATATAATACTTTTAAGTTAAATGCTTATCAAATATATCACAAGATAAAATACTAAAAATTTCAATTAACTATGAAACTAGAAGTTTCTCTGAAGAATATTAAGGTGACTTAGGGCTTAAGTGCATCAAGTAGATTGAGATAAACATTTGCTCAGAGGATGACAATCTCCAGAACTTTCTCCACTGCCCAGTGAAATGAGTACAATTCAATATTCAGTGTTACCAACACTTTCCCTTACATAATGAAAAAATTAAAGGATAAAGTAGGAAAAACAAGCTGATTTATTGAAACAACTCAAGATCATCACTTCCTGGAAGGTGAGAGGACAGATTTATTCTTACCTCAGAGCCTCTTGATTTCAAACATTTGTTCTGAGTCCTCAGATAGAATGACCTTTTTGTTGAACTAGTAGATGCCTCCTTATTCTTCAAGATCCATATAAAATACCATGTCCCCTATAAAGGCTTCCTTGAACCTAAAGGGAAATTGACCTTTCTCATTTTCTGTGCTACCACTGATACTCAGAATGTTTTGTAAATATGTCTATGTGAGCCTCTTGAAGGCAAAGGTTTTAAAAAAGTATTTCATTTACTTATCATAGCATTTACTATGTGCTAGGCATTATTCTAGGCCAGGTAGTATTTCATTCTGTTGTACATAGGGTTGTTATGAGTCGAAGCCAATCCAAAGCCTCCAAACAGCAACAATAATAGGCATTACTCCAAGCATTATATAAAAATATTCAGTCATAAACCTTATAACAGTCCCATAAGTTGTATTATTACACCCATTTTATAGATGAGGAACCTGAAGTACAGAAGATTAAATAACAACTTTATTCATTTCTTTCACTAGCACCTAAAACTGATTCTTAACATATAGTAGGCACTCATTTAATCATTCGTCTAATAAGCATTTAAGGAACACTTCATACATATATCAAGAAGCTCTGGTGGCATAGTGGATAAGGTATTTGGCTGCTAACCAGAGGGTCGGCTATTCAAACCCAACAGATGCTCCATGGGAGGAAGATGAGGCAATTATTTCCATAAAGATTTACAACCTTGGAAACCCAATGGGGGTCGCTATGAGTTGGAATCAACTCCATGGCAGTAGGTTTTTGGTTTGGTCATATATTTATCAGGTACTCTTCTAGGTGCTTGGGATACAGCAATGAATAAAGCCCACCCAAAAAAAAACCTTACTCTTTTGGAGCTCACATTCTAGTTGATAGAAATAGGCCAAAAAAAAAAAAAAAAAGAAGACAAGTAAAATATATGTTCTGATAGATGGAAGGAGAAATTGAGTACTTGGGAGGTGCAATTTTAGAAAAGTAAAAGAAATGGCTACTCTAAAGTGTGTTATCTGACAGAAGGAAGCTAGTGAGTGAACCATGTCTTGGGGAAGAGCATCCCAGGAACAGCTAGTGCAAAGGTCCTGACTGAGATGTCTGGAATGTTCAGAGAACAGCAAGGTGGTAGGGGAGTACTGCCAGAATGAAACAAGCAAGGGGAAAAGAATTAGGAGATGAGGTTGAAGAGGGGATGGGCAGAGCATGGAGGGCTTTGTAAGAATTTTAAGACTTGAGCTTTTATATAAGAAATAAATAAGTAAAAGTCACTGAAGAATTTTTAAGCAGAGGAATGACCTGGTCTGACTTATATATTGTCAGTTTTTCTTTGACTGCTGTGTCAAGAATAGTGTGAATGGAGTCATGGGTGAAAGCTGGAAGACTGCTTAGGAAATTTCTACAGGTAAGAGATGGCAGTGGCTTGGACCAATGGGGTGGTAGTGGAAGAAGTGAGATTTTGGACAAGTGTTAAAGATTAAGCTGACAGGGGTGGGCCAGCAAGATGGCGGACTAGGCAGAAGGATCGCACAGACCCTCTTCAACAAAGAAAAGGGAAACCAATTAACACAGACACGGAAGATAATCTTGGACCCCTGAGCATTGAAGGGAAGGATGCAGAATTGGACTAAACCCCAACTAGCAGAAGAATTTGCGTGAAAATACCAAAAAA